>NC_051155.1:46855628-46988637 GCF_013339745.2 Dermacentor silvarum
AGCATTAAACCTCGAGAACGTGAGGCTGAAAGATACGGTACAATCAGTAAGTAAAAAAAAAAGATTTTTATTGCGATTGCAATTATATGGACACTTCAACCGGATTTCTGCCGTCGGCGTCGTCGTCGCCGTCGCCGTGAGGTTCCATATAGATTCCAAGGGCGATCAAATCGTCGCCGCGCGCCGTATGAGTGAGCGAAAGTGCGCGGGGGACGCGCGCTATCACGGACAGCGAACGCACGGCGGAAAGCAAACGCGACCGTCGCGCGAAAGGCCGTGGGGGTATGGGAGGGAGGGAGGCGGGACGAGGCTGTGCTCCGGCACCAAAGGCGTATCTTGCAACCCGGTGTAAGGGGAACTTGCCACTCAATCTCCCACGCGAAAGCAAGAAAGCGGGAAGGCAGCGCGGGAGGGAGGGGGGCGCGGCTTCTACTCTGCCAACAACTGCGTTCGTACTTTGCCCGGCTGTGGCCGTCGCCCGCACCGTCTCTTATCTCCACACGGCTTTGACCTTTGTAGGCGCTGTGCACCCGCCACTCAGTTTCCTTTGAAGCGATAGACCGCACGAACCTTGCCCGCTGCGGCAGCTGCGCTTGCTGCCAGCGTTTTGACAGTCGTTGTCTGCGGTCATTCAGTGTGATCAATTCATGTTTGCTTGTGCGCGCTGACACCACACTTGTTAATTCAGTTAGTAAGCGGATGTGTCCAAGTTTACGCGGCCGATAAAACTACTATCCCTACTACGAATAGCTCTCTACTAATTTGCTATCGCAATTCATGCTTCGCCTTTGGGGCGAAACTGCGACATTTTTTTCTCTTACAGGCCGGACCTGGTCATGCAGACGCGGGCCCCAGCTAAGCTTAGTAATAAACGCCGGGGCCCGGGTCGGGCGCGGGCTTGGAACCACGGGCCTGGGCGGGCCCGGGCTGGTCTCGGTCATATACGCCCGGGCCCGGGCCGGGCTTTTTATTACGGGCCCGGGCTGGGCTCGGGCCTTGTAAAGCGGGCCCGGGCCGGGCTCGGGCCGAAAAATCCGGCCCGTGCAGTGCTCTAAGGGAAACCATGTATTCTTCGGAAGCCTGTTTGTACGGTTCCCAGCGCATGTCACTAGGACGTAACCGGGCTAATCTATGCAGCCGGCTTTTTTTTTTTTTTTTGCTAGACGCTTAAGAGTAATATTAAACCATGGTGCATTATGATTTGAAATTATTCGGTGAAGCGGGATGTACTTGTTGGTTAATTCAGCGAATTTAGCTATAAACATGCTCCAGTTAGATTGAACACTACGGTTGTCGAAGTGGTTAAAAAATGAATCTATAGAGGTGCAAAGCTCACGGTTATTTGCCTCAAAGTTAGCGTTCTTGTAGTTTCTAATAAACTTATATATGTGGCGCAGCCTGCAAGGACGTCGGGTTGCTGTCCTTGTGGATACCTTGTGACGCGAGTTTGATTTCCACTCAGCATCGGAGAAATTTAAGGCATCTTTTTGGTCATTGCAGAGGGGCGCATTCCCGATGGCACACACCTAGTTACCCAAGTTGGCGTCAACGACGTTCCTTGAAGAGCGGGACAGTCCTACTGGCACGCACCCAGTGACCCATGTTGGCACCAAAGCCGTTCATTGAAGACCAGCACAGACCGAGTTGCACAAACCCAGTCGTCTACGCCGGCGTCAAAGAGTTTCTTCGAAGAGCGGTGCCTACCCAGTCCCGAATCTATAGTGACCCTTGTCGGCATGAAAGAGTTTCGTTGAAGAGAGGCACGAATATACACATTGTCACATACTGAGGGACCCAAGTTGATCCCATTCATTGGTTTCGAGCCCTGATACCTATGCACAGCAGCTCGATGCGCCAAGCAATCGACCACGGACTTACCCAGTGGCACAGAAAACGGTTAGATACGGACAGATATATATATATATATATATATATATATATATATATATATATATATATATATATATATATAGACAGAGAGACCTCAAAAAGTGCACAAAGTACCCAAAGAAAGCTAACGCATTAAAAAAAATACCTGTGACGAACACATAATCACCCAATCCCCAACAGCACGTGACCCACGCTACCACGGATACATTCTGCTGATTATGTCCGACAAGGTGCCCTTTGTCCTTTTTAACTTTCGTTTGTCCTGAGAATGTTCTTTGTGTTCTCGCTCTCCGCGCCACATTTGCGCGGCAAACTCACTGCTACGTCTATACTCAAGTGAGACACCGAGGCGAAACACGAAAGAGGCAAAGAAGCTAGGCCCGCATGCTACACTCGAGCGACTACAATACGATGATATCATCAGGATTATATCCTGATGAAGTATCGGCTCACCTTGCAGACCACGTTAAAGCCCTTGTCAGGATATACATCCTACACTGCTGTAAGGATCGGCCCACCAAATAAGTTTGATTACAAGCTTGATTATACGGTCCCCAGGATCAGCCCAGTTATCATTACATCATCTCTAGATCGGCCCCGCTTACTATTACACCGTCGCCAGTATCGGCCCAGTTTACTATTACACTGTGCTCGAGATCGGCCGATTTTACTTGGCAAGAAACCAAGTGACGGACAGACAGGAAATGCCCCCGGGGGTTTAAAAGTAAAAACAAACAAAAATAAATTTCTCAGTTTACTAGTGAACTGAAATCTCCCACAAAAACGCATCTCTCGTCTGAAGGACCAGCGTACATGGGAAGCTGTTGCCGCCGCAGTGGTTATTTAATTTCGCGACGCCTTCATTTCTGCTATGGATTAAAGCAAACCAATGTGCGCGATATTACCGACGCGGTAGCGACTGTGTGCTTTCTTCAGGCGGTCGAAAGCTTATTCCTCCTTTCTCGTCCTTGTTCGCATGATACATTTGCTGCAGAGAGGATTCGCGACATGATGTTTTGTTTCTCATTCACACTCCGTTTAGAATCTCGAAATAATAAAAAAAAAATATTAGAGAAAGATAATAGAAGGGACTGTCTTGATCATGCCTGTCTTGATCATGCCTCGTTTCTGTACGGTGGCAACCGCCGTACAGCAGTGTACATCAGTGGGTGGAATAGCAAATAGTGTCCAGTGCAAATCAAAATGTGAGTTTTCGATTGTGTTTTATACTGCACGTTGGGACTACTCTTATAACTTACGTTGTCATTACTTTCGAAGTTGATGCCCCTGTGAATTTAATCCGTTTAGCCTCACAGCTATCTGCCTATAGCCTCACAGCTATCTGCCTAAGAATGGTAACGCAAGAGTAGGGCTTACACCCAGCGACCCCACAGATGCTAGCCTCCACGAGTCCGGCGCTTGCCCCCTCATCCACAGCGCGCACCTGGCGCGTCGTCTATGCTCCCTCATGCCCCAGCGCACAGACCTCGCCCGCTCCCTGCCGTTCTCCTCGTTGAGTGCAGCAGTGTTTAACCTGCGACACGTCCGAGGAATCAGTACGGCAGAAAAAAATAAATAAAATAAAGGAAGACCAAGTTGCATCTTCGGTTGCGCTGAGTATGGCTTTACAACAGAAAGTGCTTCGACCTCACGCCTTCGCTATTCCATACAGCAGACGGCATATGCTGCGAAGAACGGAGAGCACCGATGCCGGCGCCAGCTTCAGCGTCGACAGCGCTGCACGCTTTTAGTTAGGCAACGTATAGCGAACGCCCTCTGTTTTTTCTCCCCGGAACGGCGAGATCGTCTCCGTTTTGACGTGTCTTCGCGCCCTAAACGCGTGGTTCTGCTAAATTTTCACTCTCTGCTCTCGCTCTTTCAAGTTGCTTCTTATGCCTCCTCGCTTGGTTGCTACTCTCGACAACAGTAGATCAGTGACGTCATAGCTGGTTTCAGTCGCGGTGTTCGTTTTGCGCGAATGCGCGCCTGATGTTGTAACGGCTATATTTGAATTCAAACGTTCGTAGGCTTGAGCCTCGTTGTCGCGTTTACAATCGGTGCTGGCTCCTTGGACGGCGTGTCTTGCAGCGGTTCTCTGCCCTTCTGGTATTTGATAGCTCGCTATTGGTATCGGACGCACAATGCAGCGGCTACCTCGACGGTTTCGTGTTTGAGCGTGCTTTGTGTACTGTGTGTCAGCCGCTGATGGATACATCCCTTTGCGCTGCGCTGGGCCCGCCGGCCACGGTGAGTGCAGATCAAGCTCGTTCTCGCTGCCAACCTTGATTTTGGTTTAGAGGGATCAAAAGGGCTTGGCGTGGCGGCGGTTTGTTTGTGCTGTGGGGATGTAACGTACAGCGCTTCAGCTTCTCTACTGTGGCTCGTAAGAAGCGATTCCTCGAAAACGTTTTTCGACACGCTGTTTTTTAATGCACCCAGGCAGCGCGTTGGCCAGATATTCGTTGGTTTATCGTAACACCGATTGCTTGCCTGTGACAAGCAGTCGAGTTTTCATCCGAGCTTCAAAGTTATCGTGAGAAATGTTTCGTTGTGAATGTCCGTGTTTAGCCTCATTTTTTCGACGATAACGCTGATCTCTACCCTGCTCGGAACGGGGATGATTGCCTGGGTCTGTGAGAATCCGTGCGAGATAGCGGGATGTTTCTAGAATAGCGACGGTTACGCAAGTGACCAGCGGAATTCGAATTGTTCGAATTGTTCCCGCCCGTGACATTGCGCTGTGGGCACGTAGTAGGGATTTAGCTTTACATCTTCCCCTAGAGCGTTCGAATAAACGTGTCGTTTAGGAGCCGTTATAGAAACAGCCTTTTATTAAAGTTAATTATGGTTGGTAGCAAAGTGTGCAACTCACCCTTTTCACTCACGTACGCATGCTTTTTTTTTTTTTTTGCATGCGCAAGCCTCCAATTAGTGCGTTATCGTATACAACTGTATATAGTAGGCTAAAGTTATGGCCTCTAACTATGTAACAAAGGACACTAGGTTCCACGATGTCGGGACATTCGGAGCGATGTACCTTCATTATTATTATTATTATTATTATTATTATTATTATTATTACTTTATGTCGTCACGTATGAGGTGACTAAATAATGGGACCGTTAGTTTACGTCTTCATTTTATTCGAACGGCTGTCATTCGGCTAGTATGACGTGGCCACACATGCTGCGCTATGCTAAAGCATTTATGACATATGTGTACCTCGAGCCTCCGTAGTCAGTAGCGCACTTTGCGCTACTGACTACGGTGTTAGTTTGAAACTGCTTGTAGCGAATGTAGGGTAGGGAATATCTGTCCTTAATTGTCTTTCAGGGCGCGTACGTGGACCCGGTGAAAGCGGGCCATTTCAGGCTGAAATTTTCATTTTTAGCCGGTCGGGCGAAGTTAGCTTCCTTGTCCAGGTGGAGGAGAAGGCTGTTTTGTTTGCTGTGTGCCCAAAATGAAGTTAGCTCTAAGTTGTATAGACGGTTACATCCAGCGCCACCGCGCTCTGGCAACGCTGTGCGCCGGCATCCGGCGCCCCTAGGAAACTTCCGGTAGCCGTTCCTTTTGCTCGTTTTTGGTGGTATTTGTTCGCTCGCGCGCTCGTCCTGCGCATATTCTGTGTTATTTTTCGGGTATATCGATATAAGTGCGATTTGTGGCATTCAATGTGTTGCGTGACGGCGAGTAGCTCTTGGAGCATCGACTGTTTTCATTACGTTTACTCGTCAACGGTGTTTTTCAAATTTGGGAGCCTACCAAGAGCTCCCATGCAGATTTGCTCTGCTCACTTCATCTAAGGTAGGTTACTACGTGGAGTAGCCGGACTGCTATAATGCTGAATAATAAAAGTGCTACTGCGCGTTTGTTCTGGCCGTATGTCGTGTAACTCACGCGAGAGCAGCGACTCTCGCCCCGAGTTTGCCCGCTCGTCCGGTTTCTTGCCTCGGCGGGGATCGCCATGCTACGAACATGAGTTAACATTATTGTTTAGTGGCTGCCATGCTGCCGCCGTATTATTTTAATGTTTTTCGTATCTGGGACACAAGTGCACTTCTGCAGCTCTACTACCCTAGGTACATGTGCGCATTGGTTATCATGTTTAACGTCCCAAAGCGACTCGGGCTATGACGGACGCCGCAGTGGAGGGCTTCGGATAATTTCGACCACCTGTGGTTCTTTAACGTGCACTGACATCGCACAGTACGCGGACCTCTAGCATTTCGCCTCGATCGAAATGCGACGGCCGGGGCCCAAACGGCGTCTTTCGGATTCGCAACCGGGCACCGTAGCTGCTGAGCCACCGCGGCGGCATGTGAGCATTTGTATCGGTATCGCAGAGCAGAATCGCAGAAAAGGTAGCGATTTCCGTGCATGCATGTAGGAAGTTTCGGTCACATTCTAAAAGCATTTACGAATTAATGGAGGCCAATTATGGATTGCAATCTCGTGCCCAACACTACAGGTTTCATTTTGTTAGAAGTGTGGTAAATTCGTGAGCATTTAAGTTTGTCCCATTTCAGTAGACCTAGGCTTCTTGCACTAAATGACTTTTGAGAATGTACAGTTATTTGTGAATGCATATTGAAAAGCAGAACCAAGGCATATGACGCAGAAAACATGTGCATGTACACATGCACAGCTTACCACTTCATCATCTATCTTGCAGCAGTAAAAGTGCCATAGCGAAATGCAAAAACGCCCTTGTGCTTGTGTTGTGGACACGTTGAAGGGACACTAAAGAGAAACCGGAAGTTGAGCTTAAATGGTAGATTATCCTTTCAGCGATCACAGCCATACCATTCTTACTGCAAACAGATGTTTAATAAGCGAGAAAATAGCGAAAAACTGAAGAATAGGTGCTGACGCCCCTTCGAAATTCCCGCAATACGTGATGTGACGTCGGAGATTACAAACGCAGGCCGGTCGCGATTGGTCGAGAGCGATTGATCGCTGTTAATAAAATGCAAAATGAAATACACCTTAAACGTACATAAACAGCATTTGCCAACTTTTTAAACCGTTTCAAGCGAGGAAGTACAAGTTTAGCACAAAATTAAATAAATAAGAAAAAAATGGCATGGCGATACATGCGGCCGTGATAGTTTCGTAGTTTCGTTTTTGGTCAATGCATCGTGGCGCGCGCCTGTTCCGCTCTACGGTGTTAGGTTGCGTGTTGCGTGGCTCGAAAAACGTTGACTTCGCGGGAAACAGCCAGAAAATGCCTCGTGTGTGTAGTGTTGAGGGCTGTATAAATGGCACAAGGCGCTTGATCAGGGGCAGCGGCAGTGTTGACTCGATTGTGTCCTTTCATGTGGCGTCGCTCGGAGAGCCCCGGCTCCCCGGCGTTCGCAATGGCTCAGTGCTCTGCCGATGATAAAACGGCAAAAGAGCCAGAGAAACCGATGGTGTGCTCTCTGCATTTCTCGCCCTCGGATTATGTGTATAATCTTGCCCTTGGAAAGTATCTTGGCGTGCCCCAGAGGCCAGTCCTTTCTCGAGCAGCTGTTCCCTCAATGCGGCCTTCATCAAACCTACCGGTGCCCCTGCAGCAGCAAACTGGCGGCTCGGTGAGTGCTGAATGTCATTAAATAAAGCCACGAAATAACCATACCGAGTACGTGCACAACTTTCTACGCTTGTTCTGTCGGGAACATCGTCGCCTAGCGGACCGGACGCTTCGCCTCCCGTCGACGAAAACGAAGCTCTGAATTCCGCCGGCGCGGCCGGCGGCTCACCGCCATCGCACGCGGAAACACCTACCGCTCGAGCACAGATGATCATTTCGCGCTCCGTTTCACTGAATATCGCTGAAATGCAGTCCTGCTTCCCTGGCGTGCTCTTCGTTGCAAGGTTCAGCGGCAGCTACGGTATCCATCGCGGCGAACGCAAACGCAGCGACCATGCATGCAGCCATGATGCATCCAGCCCAGCGCCTCGGCCGTTTACGCAAGCGGTGACGTATCATGACGCATTCTGATTCGCTGAGAGCAATGCAATCTATGACGACACGGCTTCAGCGCCAAATCTAGGGTGAGAGAAATGGAAGAAGAGACATTTGGTCTTTGTTTACGAATTTCTCCGCTAATAACTCATATTTTTGCACCCAACAAAAACGGCATGCATTCCTGAAGGTCGCTCTTTTATTCCAGCTGAACTTCCTGTTTCTCTTTAGTGTCCCTTTAAAGAACCGCAGGTGGTCAAAATTAATCCGGAACCCCCCCACTACGGCGAGTCTCATAATCAGAACTGGTTTTGGGACGTAAGACCCCAGAAAGAAGAAAAAAATGTCATTAAAGTTTTTCTAGTTTTCGGCAGTCCCATTACCTGCCTTGAAGACAACAGTCTGCGTTCATTGCATGTCCTTACTAAGATGCTCCGCTTGTTGCTTCGGGGGTTGTAACTGAGGGAAGGTGTTTGGAGCCCGGCGAAAACGAAAATCGCACGACATCATCGTCGAGCGGATCGGGCAGCTCTCTGCCTCTAAACATCAGGTTTTGGCGATACCGATCTTTTGCTTCGGTGCTAAGCGCCTTAAAGTAGTCGCTCGTCATCGCGACAATATTCACGATATAGAATTAGCTCATCACAGATTCCACCAAGCAGTGCAAACATCGACACACCGGCCTCACGTCGCGCATGCCTTCAAACAACATAGCCGGAAGTGCTTCTAGCTCTCCTGCCGGAAGTTCCGATGGGGCAACCAATCAGCGGCAAGCGAGGTTTGTTTGTAAACACTGAAACCGTCTATACTTGGGCTTGTCTCATGGGCTTTAGTACTACGTAGTTGAACGCTTAGTGGGTTAACCAATTTACGCTCCGCCGAACTCCAAGCTATTCGATTCGGTCTTCGAATCGAATAGTCACTATTCGCAAATACGAATATTGTTCGAATAGCTTTCGAATATTTCAGAACGTCAACTTTGCGCAATCAAACAAAGTTGGGAGCCAAAGTACGATAACTTTCATCCCTGCGGGCATAGTGTAGGCACAAAAGATGAAAACTTACGGTATTGAAGCAGGCTCCGTTGCTCAGGGAACCAGACTTTACCGGATATAAGCAGTGGCGGCGCCAGGATTTTTAGGGGCGAAGCACCTTAGGGCCGAGCCTTGTCCCTCGTAGTCCGTAGCTCTGGTTGGCATGGAGACAGCTATGTATGTATGTATGTATGTATGTATGTATGTATGTATGTATGCATGTATGTATGTATGTATGTATGTATGTATGTATGTATGTGTGTGTGTGTGTGTGTGTGTGTGTGTATGTGTGTGTGTGTGTGTGTGTATGTATGTATGTATGTATGTATGTATGTATGTATGTATGTATGTATGTATGTATGTATGTATGTATGTATGTATGTATGTATGTATGTATGTATGTATGTATGTATGTATGTATGTATGTATGCGCATATATACATATATATGTATAGTATATGTACGCCAAGCTCCGGCTTCCGGAAGCCGGAACAGGAAGCTGAATTCAGCTTCCATTTCCACTTCCGGTTCCGCTTCCGGGTTCCGAAAGCCAGCTTCCGGCTTCCGGAGAACGCTTCCGGCGTTTTTCTCTCTCGTCTGTAGCTAGGGGCGCTGCGGTGCACAAGGGCGTTCGTTTCCGACACCGTGTTCCCTACGCGCGCTCTCTTTCTCTCTCGTCCGTAGCTAGGGGCGCTGCGGTGCACAATAAGCTGCCCAAGGATAAGGGAGGACTCGGAATTGCCGGCTTGGGCATCGTAGCTGCTGCACTGCACGTCAGGTGGACCCAGGTTGCCCTTAGCTCAGATATGCTCTTGACTCGAAGCTTTACTTCCTTCTTCCTTAGCACTAGACTGCGTTTGTTTTCCCAGAGCACATTCTCTCACTGTGTGCCTCGCTCAGGAACCCCGTCCCCATTCTATGCGATGGCTGCCAATTCATTGGCACGCCTTCGCAAGGTCCATTCCGACATCGATGTAATTTCTATCTACTCCGCTCCAAGAATTAGTTGATATCCTTACCCCCGGTCTCCCCCCGCATTGCCAAAGGTATAACCTGTCTTTTCACAGGCCAAGTTGGAAGCTCATTACGGCAAGCTTCCTTGACGCCAGGCGAGCTACATTCATGTACCGCCTGGCGCGAGGCTGTTTGCCGATTAGCTTCCGACCCTTCACAGCCATCCCGGCTCGTGGAGTGTGCCCCTTTTGTCGCGGTCGAGAAGATACAGTTCACATCTTTTCGCAGTGTTTACTTTCTGCTGCTCTCCTCCAACGGATAGCTAGTTTGTTTAGTCTCCCAGGCGTTCCATTTCAGACAGCCCGTTTCTTGCACCTTTTGCCTAGCCAGGCGATCAACCAGTTCGTGCTTCTTCTTGTCGAGTGCTCATACCAAGTTTGGTTAGCACGCTGTGATGCGGTTTTCGGGGGAGCGGCGCCGGGTCTTCACGAAGTGCTTGGAAAAGCACGGAAGGAAGTCTGGTTACATCTCACCCGGGAGCGGCATCACCTAGGCGAGAAGAAGTTTCTCGAAGTGTGGGCTCGCCCAGCTGTGATTTTATTGCGATAGCAATTATATGGACACTCAAAAGCAGATTTCTGCCGTCGGCGTCGCCGTCGCCGTCGCCGTGAGGTTCCGTATGACGTCATTTGGAGATGAAGTAAGTGGTTCATGTGGAAATGGAAATGTTGACGCTATCTTCTGCAGCCCTTGAGGGAGCACGGCTCAGCGCCAACGGGAAGGGGTAAGTGGGGGAGAAAGGAGGATAGGGTGGAGTCGCCATGGCTGGGCGAAGCAAAACCGGCAGGCTGTGGCGGCACGTATCAGGCCGGGATGGAAGGCCTTGGTGTGCTGCAGAGACTGCAGGGGGTGTTGTTCCGGGCCTGTTAGGCCCGGGGTGGGATGGGAGGCCGCGAGGCCGTCCCGCTTGCAGAAATGATGTCTTAGAGGCGTGCGGAGAGCCCTGACGAGTCAAGGTACTCCACGACGCCTCGAAGTGCAGGAAGGTGGTGTCGGCCGGGGAAGAGGAGGTCTTCCTCCTTGCCAGAGGGGAGGCCCAGGCGGCGGAACTCCTGCAGGAGTGGGCCCCGCTGCTGGAGGTGCGCCGGGCAGGCCAGCAGGAGATGCTCGATGGTCTCCGGCTCCCCGCAGGAAGAGCAGGCCGGGGACGTCGCTCGTCCTAGTCGGTGGCTGCGTGCTGCCGTCCAGCTGCAGCCGATGCGGAGCCGGAGAAGGAGCGAGGTCTCCCTGCGAGCCAGGCCTCGCTGGGGGAGTGGACGTGGGGGGCATCCCAGTGCCACCCGTTTGTCTGGGTGGTGGGTCGCCAGGTGTCGCCGCAGCCTCAGTCCTGTGAAGTCGCCCTCCGTCACGGCCCGACTGAGGGGCACAGTGATGTGGTGGGCGTCCTTCGCCAGGGTGTCGGCTGCCTCGTTGCCCGGGATCCCTACGTGGGCGGGGATCCAGTGCAGGGACACCGGGTGGCCTGCGTCCTGCAGCGCTGTCAGCCGGGTGGACAGCTGTGCGACTCCAAGACTGGCGCTTTCTGGCCTCTGCAGGCCGAGGAGGGCTGCCTTGGAGTCGCAGAGGATCGCCGCCGGTACCTCAGGGAGTTACTCGGAGAGTAGGTGGAGATGAAATCGTCGCCGCGCGCCAAACGCTGTATGTGCGAGTGAAAGGGCGCGAGGGGCGCGTCTTTCACGGGGAGTGAACGCACGGCGGAGAACAAACGCTCGTTCTGCGCCGTGCTACCTTAAGGGCTGCAGAATTAAGCGTCGCTTGCCTCCTTTACAATCACCATATATGTAGAGCAAACGCGACTTCTTCAGACACGCGAAAGGCCGGGGGGGGGGGGGGGGAGGGAAGGGAGGCGACATTTAGCTGCGGCACAAAATGCCTATTTATATAAAAACGTTGTGAGGCGAGAAGGTGGTAAACACTTCCAACGCTGCTCGACGAGTGTCCCGTTCTGATCTCGTCGAAAACCTCCGAGCCGCCCCCAGAGGCTCCGGCAACAGTCACGAACGCCGCGCGCGTTTTGTGCGAACGCGGGCAAAACGTCGACGGCGTCGACAACAGTTCTGTGTGTTGCCGGTGCTGCTGCATGTCCAAGTTTGTACAGCTGATAAAACTACTATCCTTACTCCGTATAGCTCTCTACAAATTTGCTATCGCAATTGATGCTTCGCGTTTCGGGTGAAACTGCGACGACTTTTTTGAAGAGTCAGGTGGAAAGCTTTCCATTAAGTTATGATGCATGCTTCTAAGGTCACTCGACTGGACAGCATGCGCCAGTCGATCCACGTGTTTCCGTTCGCCTCAGTGGAATACAGAGTTGGAACCGGTGCTGGCGCAACAGAGTGCGCTGCGCCGCGGACGGCTTCTGTTGTCTCTATGGTTGTTTGCCTTGACACCTTTACCGTCGAGGCAATCCAGGGATCTGATGGGCTTGTGTCCCTGATGACCGACATGGCTGTTTGTGTGAAGCGTGAAATAGCACGGTGTGCGCCGCTCCACAGCGGCCCCCTTGTCCGGGAAGGACCGTTGGCCCAAATCAAAGCCCCCCACCCAGTCAGCCCGGTAGGGGGGGGGGGGTGCCGGGGTAAATGTACCGAATGTTGCTTAGTTGTTGAGTACATGAACGCTCTGGGGCGTGGTACCTACGGGTGCCAAGTCCCCTTCCCATCTGACAACGGCACAAGGGCGTTCGTTCCCGACACCGTGTTCCCGACGCGCGCTCTCTTTCTCTCTCGTCCGTAGCTAGGGGCGCTGCGGTGCACATGGGCCTTCGTTCCGACGCGCGCTCTCTTTCTCTCCCGTGCCCGACGCGCTCTGTCTTTTATTGCGATAGCAATTATATGGACACTCAAAAGCAGATTTCTGCCGTCGGCGTCGCCGTCGCCGTCGCCGTGAGGTTCCGTATGACGTCATTTGGAGATGAAATCGTCGCCGCGCGCCGAACGCTGTATGTGCGAGTGAAAGGGCGCGAGGGGCGCGTCTTTCACGGGGAGTGAACGCACGGCGGAGAACAAACGCGCGTTCTGCGCCGTGCTCGCTTAAGGGCTGCAGAAGTAGGCGTCTCTTTTCTCCTTTACAATCACCATATATGTAGAGCAAACGCGCCTTCTTCAGACGCGCGAGAGGCCGTGGGGGAGGGGGAGGGAAGGGAGCCGACGTTTAGCTGCGGCACTAAGTGCCTATTTATATCAGAGGCTCCAGCAACAGTCACCAACGCCGCACGCATTTTGAGCTAACGCGGGCAAAACGCCGATGGCGTCGACAACAGTTCTGCGTGTTGTTGCTACCAAAGCCGCTCACCTTACTTCGTATGACATTGCTGTGTTGCTATCGCATTCATTGCTTCGCCCTTAGGGCGAAACTGTGACATTTTCTCTCTCGTCCGTAGCTGTGGTTTACCCGAATGATCCCCCGGTGCTTCGCCCACTCATCATCATTCACTTCGTGGATATGCGGTGATTTCTTTTACTGGGAGGGAGGGGGGCGCAGGCAGGCGGGGAACTTATGCGTTGTGTTTTGACTATGTTTAACTACCTTCCACTTTCCTCTTATTTTATTAATGTACAAATCAATCAATCGGAAATCCGAGATACATCTTGTTACATGGCACCTACGAAGCTTCCTTCAAGCTCAATACTCCAATAAACTTACATGGTGGTCTGCTTAGGAAAGTGCAACGTAATAAATATCCAGGCTGCTCATGTTCAAAAGATGTCAACCATTGCTCAGCCCAGCGCTTCTGTGCATTACAATTTCTCCCACTATTTCTGAACGTGTTTCTTATTGTCTTATTTTTTATTGCGATAGCAATTATATGGACACTCCAAAGCAGATTTCTGCCGTCGGCGTCGTCGTCGTCGTTGCCGTCGCCATCGCCGTCGCCGTGAGGTTCCGTATGACGTCAATGGAGATGAAATCGTCGCCGCGCGCCGTCGAAAGCTGTATGTGCGAGTGAAAGGGCGCGAGGGACGCGCGCTTTCACGGGGAGTGAACCCACGGCGGAGAACAAACGCGCGTTCTGTGCCGTACTTCCTTAAGGGCTGCAGAAGTAGGCGTCTTTTTTCTCCTTTACAATCACCATATATGTTGAGTAAACGCGCCTGCTTCCGACGCGCGAAAGGCCGTGGGGGGGAGGGGGAGGGAAGGGGGCGACGTTTAGCTGCGGCACGAAGTGCCTATTTATATCAGAGGCTCCGGCAACAGTCACCAACGCCGCACGCATTTTGTGCGAACGCGGGCAAAACGCCGACGGCGTCGACAACAGTTCTGCGTGTTGCCGGTGCTGCTGCTTGTCCAAGTTTATACAGCTGATAAAGCCACTATCATTACTCCGTATAGCTCTCTATGAATTTGCTATCGCAATTTCATGCTTCGCCTTTCAGGTGAATCTGCGACAACTTTTTTTAAAATTGAACCATCTGGACTATGTCGTTATTCGGCGTGCTTTCTTTGCGTCATTTAAGAATGAAAGCACGTGAAAAAAAAGCGACCATTTATTTATGTATGTTCAACACACTCGTCCGAGAGCACAACAGGGTTGCGATGCGGATACAGATTGTTCGATGTCTAAAATCTTTTAACAACAGCTTGATTGGGCTGGAGGCGTTCTAAATACATCAGTGGGAATAAGCTATTCCAGCAACGCAGCAAGATATAAATTAAAAATTAGCACAATTACACAGCAGTGCTCTTGCAAAGAAAATGAAAAATTATATAGTACATCCTACAGCACACACATAAAAAAACAGTATTAAATAACGAAAAAAATCAGGTACGCACCAGCAACTAAATAACATCAGTTAACTAGATAACAATATAGCTTCAAAAAAGTAATTTCACAGCTGGAGAGTGAACACCACTAAGCAATGTGCATATCAATCCCAACTTTGGTAAAGACGCGCCAAATTACAAAAAAAAAAAAAAGACATTTAAGCACCCTTGTGGCGCCGGCTGGTGATTCTAAACGCTGGGAATAAGAAAATAATAACAAGGAGATATACGGGAAAAGAATAACCAAAACAAATAGAAGAGAGGAGAGAGCTGCAAAAATAGAGGACGCAGTAGGCATGTCAGTCAGTATCAATTTTGGCGATACAGTACAGCACGTTTCACAAACGCATAGTATATTAGCGCTATTCACTACATTAGCTAGGGAACCGACGTCGCCTCGGACAGCACCCTATGGAGTGTCTTTTAAAGCGATGACAGGGACAGATCAAGTGCTCGAAGGTTTCGGCACAACCACAGGTGTCAGTGCCTGCGCTGCGACAAAACATAGCCGGGATTTATTCGTTGCTGAAGTGGGTGCTCTGATACCGGCACAATTTTCCCGTGACAGCGCCGCAGAGATACAATGGGGTATCATTATACCGGCATACTAGTGCAGACGTACACGTCGATTACTGTGCGCAGCATCAAACATGTCGAGAACACGCTGAATATATATCTTATTGGCAAGAGATCGTTCGACCGCAAGCCCAGCTAGGTCGCTCAGACAGTTATCGGTCATCTTGCTGAGAAGATTAGTCTTCAATCTTCGAAGGCACCAAAACGTGCGCTCGCAAGATGATGACGATTCCGGTATCGTCCCGGCGAAAACAGCTAGCTTGTGCAGTTCGTGGAACGCTAGTTTGTGCACTTCAGCGATGTGACTGGGATCTCCGCATGGTCAAGGTTTAACTCTGTCCAGTAGCCGAGCGGAGTTCGCATGAAAATGTATTGAAACCGTCTCCATATGTGAACGTCTATGGTTTCGAGCCGACGCTGTTTGCTGTGTCTGTGTTCTTATGGGATGCATAAAGACGACACGTGTATCCCGCGTGGTATACGTGCGCTGCCTTCGGTTACACAGCACTCGCGGTTATGCAACCTCAGTTGGGCGTAGCTTATTCTCTGCCGAAGAGGCCTGTGACCGGAAGGCGCCTTAAAAAAACCCTATTGCATCCGAGGCAAGAACTTGCCGGTTCACGCGAGCAGACCGAACAACGAAGAATCTGTTTAGAACCGTTGGAAGCATTCTTATCTTATTGCGGCAGTTCGCGCTGTATTTCAAGCGCCTATTCTATCACAAGCGAGAGGGTAATTGCTGGTGATCAGAAATTTTCTATAATAAATTACTATACTTAAACAAGGCCGTCCTTTGTAAGCAGCGCTGCACTCATGCATCTGCCTCCAAGTTGTAAGACATCAAAAGCGACATTTTGTCTCACACCGCCTACATTGGGTCAGATTTTCGCCGCTCTTGGGGAGGCAGGCGAAAATTTTGGGGGGGCTGCCCCCCCTCTGGCGCCGCCCCTGGATATAAGGCGATCATTCGCACTCTCCGAAAGGTCCTGTCAGTGCGAACGAACTGCTTATTTGTTCCTAATGCTCCAATCATGTTTTTATTTTAAAGAACTGTTCATAACTTGCAATGTAATGACGGATAGTTGCTAACCTTAAGAATACTATGATGTGAATATCATTATAATTATTTGTTAGGGCGGCGGTTCATTATTGGAGGGGTGGTTTTCTGGCCGAGTTGGTAATGCATCTTTATTATTCGAATGCTATTCGAAAAGTATTCGATATTTGATTCGATTTCCTTGATACACTACTCTATTCGTATAAAAAAAAAAAGTGAGCGCAGCTTGCACTAGTGGTGCAAGGCTGGCGCAAACAGCGGAGCTTGTGATCGACCAAGCTACAGCCAGGGTCGCTATCCAGACGACGCTAGATACTCAAACGCAGACCCTAGCGTTCTCATTCTCGAAACTCGGTTTCTTCGACTCGACGACGCCTCTTCTCGTCTGCAGCTTCGGCATGGTATTCCGGATCCGCTCGCCGCCGACGCGCAGATTCCCGCTTGGCCGCACGACGGGCTTCAAGACGCGGCCTGGCTATAATGAACTAGAATGTCTTTCTAGTTCACTATAGCCAGGACAAGGCGCACTTTTGATCGTGATCGAATTTCTTGGTCGTGATTGGATTATTTGCTCAATCTGCGGAAGGGAGCCAATCGCAGTCGAACATTCCGAATCGGGCTCGATCGCTATCAAAAGCGGCCGTGTGACACCAGTGTAAAACAAATTGAAGCACTCGGCGAGAGAACTAGTCGGTAAATACACTTCGCAACGATCTGGAAAAATTGTGTCCTATGGAAGATGTATTCAGCCCCTGTGTCCACCAAAACATTGTCTCGGCGTTCACACGCACCCTGCGCGGCCCTGCCCATAAAGGTAATTAACTTCAACAGTGTGGTGCTGCATGGAGCTCACCCATCTTTGAGCGTTGTCTATGTGCTTGGGCAGCAAGAGAATGCAAAAACTAACGTGTCAACCTCAGTAGCGCGGCCTAGCTCCAGTGCTAGAGTTCGGGAACCGTAATGCGCTAACTGTGCGTGGCGTAGAAACGCGCTAAATGAGCCTGCGCAAGTAAGAACGTAAAAAAAAAAAAACGGTATTCGCATGGGTACGCGGACAATAGCATCATGCTTGCAAAAATAACAGTAACAAAAAAAAAATTATTCGCACAGTCAATCAAGTGAAATACTTACGTGCGTGCAGTAACCGCTTCGCTGACCACTAAGCGCTTTTCACTCACGGTCAGTAGTGGTTTAGAGTCATATGCACATGTATTTATTCGACAATTCTTAAGCCTCGACATCAAATCAAATCAAATCAAATTTATTTCACATCCAATACATGATGTAGGCGGCACAGACAAAAAGCCAAAATCAATTCGGCTTGACAGGGGTCTGCGCCCCTTTCAAAATTGCGTAAAAAACAATAATTAGCAACAGCAATCAGACATTGTTAGGTAGCATTGTACAGTGGCAGGAGAGAAGTCTAAATATATACAATGAGAAACGTGTGGTTCAAGCAATGTAATACAGGGAAAATCATCGTTGTCGCAGAACTGCAAGGAATTAAGTAAGTAATCAGAAACCAAGTGAATTTAACAAGGACGGTAATGAGTGGGAGAGTAGCTGTGCTTCATAATTTGTGCGTGCGCGGGGTATGAACCAGGTCGCATTATGACGAGTGTTGTACTTTTTAATGTTCTTGCGTAGGCTAGATAGGTGCTCAATAAAGTGACTCCCTTGCTTTCTTTCTGTGAGGTATCGATGCAAGAGCAGCTCACTGAATAGCAAATTTACAGGACAAACTTGAAGTTTCTTAAAAAGGGGTTCAGTGTGTGCGTCATAAGCCGAGTTGCTAATAGCACGCGCAGCTTTTTTCTGTAGTGGAGAAAGTTCAGTAATGTTTGACTCTGTTGTGTTTCCCCAGACAAGGTGACAGTATTTAAGGTGTGAAAAAAAGAGAGATTTATACACTAATAATTTGACGGAAGTGGGCAGAAAAGAGCGTACCTTTGCAAGGGCACCCACGACGCCTGCAAGTTTACCGCTGAGCGAATCGACATGTTTATTCCAGGTTAAATGTTCATCAAAAATGACGCCAAGGCATTTAACTGAGGAGGTTACATCCACAGTTGAGTTTCCAATAAATATACGGTCAGTAATATTAGCCCTAGAATTTTTAGGTTGAAATAGAATGGCTTTCGTTTTGTTTGTGTTAATGGTTAATGAGTTAACTTGACACCATGTATTAAGCTTATTTAATGCTGAATTTGCGCAAGTCACCAGTTCACTACAGCTAGCAGACCTAAATAATAAGGTGGTATCGTCGGCATAAATAATATATTTAGCCGCTGAAGTAATGTTTGTTATGTCGTTAATATAAACATTAAATAATAGCGGCCCAAGAATGCTCCCCTGAGGCACCCCACTTGTTACTAATTTAAGATCTGATGTATGATTTCCTATTACAACCACTTGACATCGGTACTCCAGATAGCTCTTTATTATACTTAAAAATATGCCTCTAAAGCCATAGGTTTCGAGTTTTCCTATTAGTGTTTCATGGTTAATACGATAGAAGGCCTTGGAATAGTCTATGAACACCCCTAGTGTTAATAACTTTTGTTCAAATGCCTTAAGTATAAATTCTTTTTGGGTTAAGAGTGCCTGTTCCGTCGAACGTCCTTTCGTGAGGCCAAATTGATCGTCGGTAAGGATGTGGTGTTTTTCACAAAACGAAAGCATTCTAACGTTAATCAATTTTTCAATACATTTAGAAAAGACTGGTAGCATCGATATAGGTCTGTAATTGGATAATAGGTTCTTATCACCGCCTTTAAAAATAACAGTAACTTTCGCTACTTGCAATGCTTTTGGAAATGTACCATTTAAAAATGCGAGGTTAAAAACATGCTCTAATACCGGGGAGATAATATCTATGACATATTTAGCAGGGCGAACTTGCAAGCCATCAACATCAGTGCTTCTACTGTTCTGAAAAGTTATGAATACATTATATATCTCCTGAGCACTGGTAGGTGTTAGAAATGCACTGACAGGATTATTAGATCTAAGATGGTCTAAGCTAGCAGGATGATGAGGGCTGTTTATAAGAGAAGTGAAGGAATCATTAAACGAATTTGCTAATGAAGAACCTGACATTGGTGTGCCATTTAGATTTATTTCATGAGACTGTGACGCATTTCGGTTTACTCTCCCTAGTACGCCATTTAGCCTTTTCCAGGCGAGGTCGTTACGTTTCATTATCTGTGGATTAAATACATTGTGCATAAAATTCTTTTTAGCCTCTCTGAGCGTATGCGTCAATTTGTTTCTGAAATATTTAAAATTCTTGAAGTCATTTGCGTCTCTCGGTTGCAAAAATTTTCTATAGAGTCTATTTTTTTGTTTTATTTGGGATAGAAGGCTCTTTGTAATCCAAGGTTTTCGTACTTTTCTGTTGCGTGTTATCGTTTTATTTGGAAAATGTTTGATGTAAGTGGATTTAAACAGATGTAAAAAGGAGTTATAGGCTAAACCAGGATCAATCTCATTGTATATTTCCGACCAGTCTATGTTCAGTACATCGCTTCGGAATTGTTCTAGTGAAATCGGATTGATATCTTGAAATGAGATTGGTTCTTCTTTATCGGATAAGCGACATGGTTTATGTAGGTCAGAGATAAGAAAGATTGGGAGGTGATCACTGATGTGTACGCCAATTACGCCCGAAAGCAAACTGGATGTGGGGTTGTTTGTGATGAAGAGGTCGAGTAACGTCGCAGTGTTGTTTTGGACACGAGTGGGCTCATTAATAGTGTTAGTGCAAGCATTTGACTCGAGCACCATTAGGAAATCACGCTGTGTCGGTGATGCCTGTAGTAAGTTTATGTTCATATCACCACCTATAACTAGCTTTGATCCAGTTTCGTTTGCCCAGCTAATAAATTTATCCAGGAATGCAAGGAATGCCGCTGTATTACCATTTGGGGGACGATATAAAACAGAGAAAACATTGTCACCGTTTGATACCGTTAGGATTTCAAAATCATCAGTCATTTCAGAGTAGTCAGCAACGATATTCAGTTTCAACGAATTCTTGGCCATGAGTAATACACCGCCCCCTTTTGTCACTGCTCGGTTTAAGAAATGTGTGGTGTAACCAGCAACCTTAAGTACTTCGTAATCATTTTGGTACCAGGTTTCAGAAATCATAACCGCATCATCATCATCATCATCATCATCATCATCATCATCATCATCATCATCATCATCAGCCTATATTTTATGTCCACTGCAGGACGAAGGCCTCTCCCTGCGATCTCCAATTACCCCTGTCTTGCGCTAGCGTATTCCAACTTGCGCCTGCGAATTTCCTAACCTCATCATCCCACCTGACTTTCTGCTGTCCTCGACTGCGCTTCCCTTCTCTTGGTATCCATTCTGTAACCCTAATGGTCCACCGGTTATCCATCCTACGCATTACATGGCCTGCCCAGCTCCATTTCTTCCGCTTAATGTCAACTAGAATATCGTCTACCCCCGTTTGTTCTCTGATCCACACCGCTCTCTTCCTGTCTCTTAACGTTACTCCTAAGATTTTTCGTTCCATCGCTCTTTGTGCGGTCCTTAACTTGTTCTCGAGCTTCTTTGTTAACCTCCAAGTTTCTGCCCCATATGTTAGCACCGGTAGAATGCAATGATTGTAGACTTTTCTTTTCAACGACAGTGGTAAGCTCCCAGTCAGGATTTGGCAATGCCTGCCGTATGCATTCCAACCCAATTTTATTCTTCTGTAAATTTCTTTCTCATGATCAGGGTCCCCTGTGAGTAATTGACCTAGATAAACATATTCCTTTACAGACTCTAGAGGCTGACTGGCGATCCTGAATTCTTGTTCCCTTGCCAGGCTATTGAACATTATCTTTGTCTTCTGCATATTCATCTTCAACCCAATTCTTGCACTTTCTCGATGAAGGTCCTCAATCATTTGTTGTAATTCCTCTCCATTGTTGCTCAATAGGACAATGTCATCTGCAAACCGAAGGTTGCTGAGATATTCGCCGTCGATCCTCACTCCTAATCCTTCCCAGTCTAAGAGCTTGAATACTTCTTCTAAGCATGCAGTGAATAGCATTGGAGAGATTGTGTCTCCTTGCCTGACCCCTTTCTTGATAGGTATCTTTCTACTTTTCTTGTGGAGAACCAAGGTAGCTGTGGAATCCTTGTAGATATTTGCCAAGATATTCACGTATGCCTCCTCTACTCCTTGATTACGCAATGCCTCTATGACTGCTGGTATCTCTACTGAATCGAATGCCTTTTCATAATCTAAGAAAGCCATATAGAGAGGTTGATTGTACTCCGAAGATTTCTCGATTACCTGATTGACTGAGGTAACCGCATCATATGTGAAGCTAAAACGTGAAAATAAATCATGCAAGTCGTCTTCTTTGTTCCGCGCAGACTGTGCGTTTAAATGAATAAAAGTCAAGCTAGACTTCATAGTTTTGTGTAACGTGCATACATCTATCGGAGTTAGGAATTTCCCCGCCATATCTGCCGATTTCAACTTGGATGCGCGAAACAGAGCCGCAAGAAAGTGTTTATGCTATTTTGTCAATGTCACTGACGCAAGCGACGGGGCTTGCGTCAGTGACATTGACATTACTTTATTATGAACATAACACAGTGAGACGGTGTAAGGGAAACAAAAGAAAGAGCAGAGATGGCCCTAACGCCACAATATTATTGGCTTGTTTTGCTTCAGAGAGAGCGCACACGAACAATTGTTGCCGTACGCCATATCTTAAATACAAACTTCGCGCACGATCTACGTTAAAGTTCACCGTGAGCGAAGCTTGTTTCAAGTTCACACATTCGAAAGAAAGCCATTCCAGGTAAACAAATGTAAAAAATAGGTAAACAAATGTATCTTTATAACAAGTCCTGTTATAATCCCTATTGGGATTGACAGTATGCATAAATAAATAACTACTAAATACTAAAAATAAAAATCTAGCACCTGGCCGGCTGTATCAGTTGCGCTGGCATCTGTGATCACTGTCGCGCGTCGGTTCGCTGCAGGTACCGCGCTACTCGATCGCCACGCTTATGCTTTGACATTTGGTTATAAGCACCCTGCACTACACCAGATCCAATAAATTTTGCATGATTGAGCTCTTGAGTTGCGTCGGAAGCGTATGGAGTAACCACCGCAAATCTACCAACTGCCGACACGCGTCGGCGTGCCGCCGGCGCCTGGTGCTAAGCATTGCCCGACAGCTACGTACGCGCCTGCTTTCGCTAATGAGGTAACCCTCAACCGCGAAACGTAATGATGATCAGATTTAATAGACGATACGGTCACATGTGCCCAGCAATAACAATGAAATATACCGCTGATTAGCACGCCAGGTCTCGACGAAGCAGACGCGGCTGCCGCCGCTACCGACGACGAAACACCACATACACTGTCTGGGCTTGCTGTTGCCATGGCACACCACACTGAGCGCTCGCGCGAGCACGTGAAACATGTAACAAGTCAAGCGACACAAGACAAGTGAAGCAGAAGAAAACAATCGAAATCATTCTCGGCGAAGATCACGCAACCCAAGTGCGGCCAGCCTGCTCTCGCAGGGCTCACAGTCCACAATGGCGGCATAACATGTTCTGACGCTAGACGTCGCCTGTGTCGGGCAATGGCGCTACTCAAACGTCGATTTGTGAAAAAGTCTATACGGACCAACCTACGACTTAAACAGCTCCGCTGTAAAAAAAAAATTCTGAGGTTTTACGCGCCAAAACCACTATATGATTATGAGGCACGCCGTAATGGGGGGCTCCGGATTAATTTTGACCACGTGGGGTTCTTTACCGCGCACCCAAGGTATTACAATGTACAAAACAGCTAAGCTACACGGGCGTTATTGCATTTCTCCCCCATCGAATTGTGGCCGCCGCGGCCTGCAGTTGATCCCGCGACCTCGGGCTTAGCAGCGCAACGCCAAAGCCGCTACATCAGCACTGCGGGCCCCAATGTAGGGTAGCAAACCGGGTGCAACCAGAGCCACCTAGATAGCACAAGGCCTGTACACTGCTTTATGACGTCATGCTAATAGCACCCTCTATCGTAGAATCTAATGGGAACGCTGCCGAGTAAGCCGCGTTGAATTTGACGTCACCGCATTCGTCACGACGGGCATGACAATGGAACCATAGAGAAAGAAATTCAAGAAGAGGGGACACTCCCATAGGGCCCAGCGGTCGAATTGACTGCAGCGTGCCAAGCGGTCGGCGTCAATCACTTCCGGTTTCGGGTGCGCGTATTTTGAACGCAAGCTAGCACGCCGGCTGCGCTCCCCCCCCCCCCCCCCCCTCCTTTTTTTTTTGCTCTTCGTGCAGAATCGGTTTATTATTTAGTAAAAATGATTGCGAACGATCTCGTAAAGTCCCGTCGAATCTGTGCCACGTGCAATTTCACAAAGTAGACGCAAGACTTTTTGTGCAACGAGGAAATATTTATTTTGCTCTATATAAAAGCTCGTTTCGCGCTTTTTGTGCGTTCATCCAACGTTGTGACCCCAGCAGCTAAGGCAGTAGTTCCTGTATGAAGCTCCACCGGACGGCACCAGCTGAAAAAAAGTAAATCACAAGCATGTTACATTTACAAGCACGTAACAGCATGTTACAAGTATGTGTCATTTTGGCATTTAGACATAGGGGAATACTGCGCTTAGTGGCGAAACGTGCGAAAGCGGTGAATTGGCGGCATTACAAACAAAAGCAATTCGCTTTTACATCCATGGCGAAGAAAATACTCGACTCATCCCAAACAATACCATAAAATATGAAAACATCCGATTTCCAAGCGGTCCCCCGTTTCCTGGCATTATTTCCTGCACTTTTGCAGCGCAAACACACGGGCGACTTAGCGTTCCCAAAACTTGGCCTCGGGCGACGCGACGGACGCAACAGAGGCTCCCAGCCGGACCATGCTAGACTGTTCGCAGAATGCCTTCTACTCGCACTCAAGACAAATGCGTGGGCGCAAAGCCTGTTTCCAGTCCTTTAGAAGACGGAATTTTCGAATGAGAAGTTTCTGATATGTTCTTCGGCGTTATCTTTTGTGCGCTCATGCGGCGCCAGCAGCACACTTCCATATGTTATCACTCTTGGCAATCGCCCATCGCGTTTTCAACAGGTGTGAGTACCGAAAGAAGGCATATGTTGTTGCGGGGCCACAAAAAAATGTCACAAACGTGTCCCTCTAAGATTCATTACACGCCAAACTAACTTTATCACCACGGCCGAGCTGCTTATCGCTAACTGCGTCACAGCGCGCTGTGCAGCCAGCGTGCTTCAAAAGTACCCCAGAAAGTAACGAAATTACGTTTCAATAATGCCTGGCGTCAGAGAAAGCGGCACAAACTTCTCCTAGCAAGATGCACTAGACTACGCACCACGGCCGAGTTAGTTCTCGCTAACTCCGACATGGCGCCCTGTGCGGCCAGTGTGGCTCAAAAACTGAAATAAGTTACCATAATCCCCTAGGAAGCGTCGGAAACATGTCTCAGCACGATTCATTAACCCAAATTAACTGCGCCAGTATGGCCGAGCTGTTTTTCGCTAACTGCGTCTTAAGTCTCGGTCCCGTGCCGTAAGCCTATAGATGCGTCGTAGACTGTGAAACAAGATTTCTCACCTTGCCGTCGTCCAATAGTGCAGTGGTGTCTTGTCCCAGTGCAGAAGGAACGCAAGAATACGCCGAGAGCCCAATAAACCAGGTTACATAAAAAAAGAAAGAAAAAAAAAAAAAAGAGAGAGACGGGTCGCCGCGCGCGAGCGCTCAAACGCGCGCGCAGCCATCCTCGCTGGCTTCGGGGAGTGTCTGGCGGATGACGCATGTATGTGGCGCTTGATTTACCTGTGGCTATAGGTAAGGCAAGGGAAATAAGTCGCAAAGCTTAAGTTCATTTATACGCAAAACGTTTTAGTTTTCGCGGCAAAGAATTTAAAAAAATAAATGAATACCTGTTAACTTAAGTTCACTTTCTTTTTTTTCTTTTTTTGATGCTCGCGGCAGCTTCAGTGTCAAAAGTATAGCATGACGTATGGTGACGTATTTCCTGTTGCCAGTTTTTGCCGAGTGTCCCCTGTGGTTGAATTTCTTTATCTATGATGGAATTCTCGGCCCTAGTAGCATGACTTCATAAAGCAGAGTGCACAGGCCTTGGGATATCTTGGTGGCGTAGGCGATACCTGGTTAACGTCGCTGCCTTTACTTTTCTCTTTTCTTTCTCACCGTTCCCTCTCCGCCTATCTGACTGGCAGAATCATAATTTAGTTGCTGCTCGCTTTCTCTTTGAGCGTGTATAGGCCGACTTGTTGTCACTCATAAACTCTTGAGCGGCAGTGTCAGCAAAGTCAACGACGCTTCAATTAGACGACCCACACTGCACGAGCCGGTTGACACCCGTATGTATGCATGAGCGCTCCTGACAGTGTCTTCGCCGTCTTTCTCCATCTCGTCATTGGTCGTGCCTCCCTCTCCTACGATACGAGCTTCCGTTGACGGGTTCGGCTTGTTTGTGCATTGCTGCGACGTTCGTTGGTGGATTTGGCGTCTCACGCGTCTCGAGGAGAAACATATATATTAAGAATAAATAAAAAGCATATATAATCTGGCCTCAGGCGCAGCACGCGCGCGCGCGTCAGCAAAGCCACGCGCGGCCGAAGCGCTCCTCTCCTGTCGCGTCTCGTGGTTATTACGCGTCGTCCGCATGACGGACGGAAGGGGGCGCTTCGGGTCCCCGACACTGTCGTCTTTGTCAATTTCAATTTTGCCATGGCCGGCATAGATGGCCGTTGACGGGTCCGGGGCCAGAGAGCTGGAGCGGCATCAGCAAAAAAGACCGCGTAATGAACGGCGTTGCCGGATTAGGGACTCAAGTCAGCTGTCGCTTTTAATTTAAAGCGCTGATAGGTGCGCGCGGCTCATCCTTTAATTAGCGTCCCTCTGCGGGGCACGCCCAGCGACGGCTTAACGCTAGATCGGGCGTTTTATTTATATTTTTCTTCCTTTTACCTTTCTTGTCCTCACGCTTTCTTTCTCTCGTTGCCCTTGCGTAAGTTTGATTGCAACCTAGCAAGACCTTCCCGAAGGACAGTAATCAAGCAGTTGTTTATGGCCCCGTGCTTACAGCAACCGCGTACGTTCTTTTCTCTTGTTTTTTTTTTCTTGCTCGCCCTGCGGTGGCGCTATTACTGTTATTATGAGCGTTGCGGTCGTGTCTCGTCTCTGTCGTCTGCGGTTACGACCGCTGGTCGCTTCTGCTGTCGACGCTCTGCCATTTCGACAAGCGCTGCAGGGTTGTTGCGAACGCTGCCTTCATTTACTCGTATGCCAGCGCGTGCAGTGCATTTACTCTCGTCAGCCACCACATAACAGTGAACGCTTCCCATTAAACGCTGCTGCTGCTGCTGCAGTCGGGCCAATGCAGCAGCAGCACGTCTGAGCGGAGGCTGCGCCGTGAGTTTGATGGGTGGACGTCGATATCTTGCAGCTATAGGGGAGCTGATTGCTTGCGACTTTCCTTTGCAAAACTGACGTCTAGGTTCCGTGGTCACCATTGCTTTATTGCAACTTGATTTTGGGGGGGCTTCGCACGTCCGAGCCTCGGTATCGCTAGATCAGAGAAAATTTGTACTCCGTGCCAGCTCGCGTGACGAGGCTGTTGT
The DNA here is from genome assembly GCF_013339745.2 of Dermacentor silvarum. Lineage (NCBI taxonomy): Eukaryota > Metazoa > Arthropoda > Arachnida > Ixodida > Ixodidae > Dermacentor > Dermacentor silvarum. The sequence goes on from NC_051155.1 coordinate 46,882,588, forward strand.
CATGAACAGATACAGGGAGAATGCCAGCGTCAAATGTCAAGCGACATTAATTGAGAGCTCGCCTGCTGCTGGAACGTGCCACTCTGTTCGTTCGGTTGTAAATAGGTTCAGATCTGCGATGCCTTACTTGTAATAATTGCACCATATTTTAAGATGTGAAAATAGGAACAGTGTTAGAGATCGGGCTAGTTGGTATTCTATGATGTAACCTAATGTAAAGTACGAAACTTAATGTAGCGTCGACTTACATGGCGCGTGCAGTCTTTCTTTAATAAGAGACGCACTAGTTTCTGCGAAAAGTAGGAAACGTCTCTCAAGCCTTCCTACGCGTAGCTTGCTATGTATGAAACAGAGTATAATATAATATTACAGACTGTGTAATAGGCGGATGAATAGTACAGGCGCGTGTTGCGAGAAGCTAGTAGTGTTTCGTTACTTGTACTTCGGAGCTGTAGCAGTGTGTCGTTTCGGAACTACTGTCCAAATTTGAGGTGAAATTGTACGAACAAGCACCTAATGTACAATCAGACAAGCACGGGCACGCAGCAATAACATGCACTCTGACGGCTGCTCTTGCGCCGCGTGCACGCATATGCGATACAATTAGAGGGAAAGTGACCTCGTCGTTGACACCTCCGCCGAATGGCGCTCCGGTGACGTCAGCTGGGGTACTCGCATTTGTCGTCTGCTGCGCTCCGACTTGTGTAGTTGCATTTTGGTTGGTTTGCTCGCGCTCTGAGTGCGTGCTCACGTAACACGGTGCTCTGCAATCACTACGTATACAGGGTGTTTCAGCGAACACTTTCAAAATTTATTTAAGGTTGCCTGTTGCAGATAGCCCAATTCTAGTTAATGAGCTGGTCTACTCGAAGAGGCGGACATTACTTGCTCAAGAAATTGAAGTGCATAATCGACTAATCAACAAAAATTCACTAATTAAGTTTTTAACTAATTACCTGATGGCCCATATTACAATTTACAAATTGTAGCCGTTGAGTTCGCAAGGCGCATCCACTTGGAATTAATTTTCAAAATGACACCAGTGTTGAGATATTAATTCCCGAACTTTGCGGAGAAATGAATTGACCTTCCAGTCAAGTTCGTGCTTCAATGCATAAAGCGACGTTTTCTTAAGAACCTAACTGGAACGGCAATGCATTTCTCCGCAAAGTTAGGGAATTAATATCTTGAAACTGGTGTCATCTTGAAAATTAATTTCAAGTGGATGCGCCTTGCGAACTCAACGGCTACAATTTGTAAATTGTAATATGGGCCATCAGGTAATTAGTTAAAAACTTAATTAGTGAATTTTTGTTGATTAGTCGATTATGCACTTCAATTTCTTGAGCAAGTAATGTCCGCCTCTTCGAGTAGACCAGCTCATTAACTATAATTGTGCTATCTGCCACAGGGAACCTTTATGAATTTTTTAAAGTGTTCGCTGAAACACCCTGTATATTTCCGTAGTGGCAATTTTAGAAACGCCAGCATTAGGAGGCCAACAGACGTTATATGTTGAATTTATCTTCCATATAACCACATCCGTCGCGGTCAGGGACGCGGTCTCCTGACTCAGTCAGGAAACATCACGCCGTTTGAGTAGACATGTAAAGGCCGAAAAAAATTTTTTTTCTTCCTTCATTTGTCAGCGCAGAGAAGTGAAAAAAAAAAAAAAAAAGAACCATTGGAATTTCTACATACAGTTATATATGGCATTTTCTGCTGTGCAGCATACAATTCAAGAAGCGACGATGACGACAAGAAGACGGCAGCAGTATCTTCATGATATGATTTCAGTTTGGTTTTGAAAACGTAGTGTAGCTTTCAAACGCAGTGGAATACACGACGCCCTCTGGGGGTTGGTCCAACACTGGCGTCTGGGTCCCCGCAAGGCACGTGCATGGAACCGGCAACCTGGTGGTGAGGTCTTTGCCATAATTATATCCGTGACATCTATAGCTTCTAGGCTGCCGCAGATACCTTTGCCATCTGCCAGTCATGACCGAAACAGGTTTTTGTTTGGGAATGTTCATAAGAAGGGCTTGTGAACAGGCTCACAAGTAACAGACAGACAGACAATGAACTTTATTAAATAAACGTGTTAAATTTTGAGAAGATTGAAACTCCAGTAAAAATAGCTTGTATGTATTATTCCAGCAAAATATTAATCCTGAAATACAATGCGGTAATTAGGCAGAGAACGCGAAGACGATGGAATGAACTCGTTGTTCCACTGCAAAATGTTGCAGATTTGATAACTGAAGAATAGGTTACCGAGTGTCCGAGTCACTCTCGCTGTACACACTCGCATTAGAATCGATCGCGGCTGCTTGCACATTGAAATTTGATTGTACGTAGACAAGTTTTCGAAATGCCTATGGTGTGCGCCTGTTGCGAGGCCCTTCTTATTAAGATTTCCTCACAAAAACCGGTTTCGGTCATAACTGGAAGATGGCGAAGGTATCTGCGGCAGCCTAGAAGTGATAGGTGTCAGCGGCTGATTAGTGCAAAGGCGTTGCCACCAGGTTGCCGGTTCCACGTGCTTTGCCGAGTCCCAGACGCCAGTCCTGTACCAAAACCGAGAAGGCGTCCTGTTTTCCACTACGTTTGAAAGCTACGCTACGTTTTCAAAACCAAACTGAAAGCATACAATGAAGACACTTGAAAACTGCGCTGCCGTTTTCTCGGCATCCTTGTCGCTTCTAGAATTGTATGCTGTACAACAGAGAATGACAAGTATAACTGTATGTAGAAATTTTAAACATTTTTCAAAATACTTTTTCAGTGCGGCAAAAAAAAAAAGACAACAAGAAAAAAGAATACAGCATCTTTTCAGTCTACGAAACGGTAATCTATAGTTCCCCCTCGCGGACACGGACGACAGTTGATTAAACGGGACAGTAATCTATAGTAGAGTCTTGCATACTCCATGCTGAAACATACGTTTACGAAAATAAATGTTTGCACGATTTCTTTGAGGAAACCAACAATCTGTCGCTAGTATTTCTTTGCGGGCCGGTGTTACAGCTACCTTCGGAAAATAATGGACTAGACAGATCTGAGCGTGTCACCAATTAAAGGGTGTCGAGCGTTGCGGAAGAAAAATAATCGGGAAGCAAGAGAGATAGAGAGAGAAATTAGAGGAAAGGCAGGGAGGTCAACCAGACGAGCGTCCGGTTTGCTACCCTACACTGGGGTTAAGCGAAAGGGGAATAGAAAGAGGAAAAAAAGGGAGAGAGGGGGCGCTGAGTGCACGTGGGAGAATGCACAGAGACAATATAACGGTAAACAAGCTGTCTGACAGACAGGGCAGCCGACTGATGGCCAGCAGGTTCAAAGGGAGGAAAAAATGGTATAGTCCCGTCGCATAGACTTGCAGCGTAATTTGGAGAAAGCACACGGTGCACTGCGTGAAGACCAACGCGTGTGTTTCTCTCGTATGTTTCTCTCGTAGCGAGAAGGTATTTTCGCAAACGTGGTTAGCCCACTTGCGAAAATGTTGTAGTTCATGTTGCAAATTGAAATTGGGCGATATCCTTTCATTTCTGAAGTTAAATCGCATCATTACTCTTTGGAGTCAGGACGGTGTGCCCTTCACAGAGTGTCTGAGGTAGATAGTCTATAGTATGTAAGCCTCTTAATAGACTTTCGCCAGGAGTGGGAACTAATAAAACATTGGATTGTTGGTATAATTCCACTGTGAGGACTGCAGGCCCTTGAGTTTCGCCTTTTGCTAACGAAGCGACGCTTGCAGCCACTTTGTTAGCATCCATGTCCCGTCCGGTGCACCCATAGTCTCCCTGACTCAGCCGAGGCACGAGAAAAGTAAACTGCGTGTTGGTAGCGTCTTTAGGAATTACTGTATGCCCTGGAAATAGATTCTACAGCGAATTCTTTATTGCGACCTGAAGCGCTCGAAAACGTTATATGCCAGTTTTCACGTATTTTTGAGATACATAACTCAGGAAGTTTATATAATAAAAAAAAATGTGGAAAATGTTAGGGGCAATACGCAGACAACTTTTGAAATGTATATGTGTCAGTTAGGGGTTAACTGAAAATTGCTATACTCTCGTTTTCGGCCCGTTTAGAAGCGCTTTATGAAGCGCTTTAAAGTTATCTCCGCTTCAGTAGGACCAACAATAACGGTAAAGATTTCTTATTTTGAAGAAATGGGTTCCACTCCATCTGCAACGAGGATCGAAAGTTTGAAGTGCGCAGGTTAATTGAGTGCTTTGGAAATAATTCCTGCATACTCGCCTTGCCCCAATTTTTATGCGTATACAAGGCATGTATAGATTCTTTTCCTCCTGGCTGAGTTATGCGAGGCACGGTGTTTATATTTTTGTTGAAGTAGGAACTTAGTTGGGAGTGACGAACGGAAACTGCTTGACCTGCGTAGGTTAGTTACAGCCTTTGCAGAAACTTACTTATTGAAGCGCTCCAGAGTGTCACACTGCCGTTATTCCCAATGTTTCCCAGAATATTAAAACTGTACAGGCTACCAAGTTCAAATTCACTGAAAAGGTTGGAATTGCAAATGTAATGTGTGGCGAAACATTCACATTCCTCGCTTAATTAGAAACGGTGCAAGTAATTATTTTATTATTAAAAAACGAACATTTTGTTTATTCACCCCCCCCTCCCCCTATTTTTAAGCGTGATGCGTGGTTCGCAGCTGGTTTCTGCGATGTCTTCGGTGAACTAGGCAATGCACCTTGTCTACATTTCGTGAAAATAAGCTGGAATTTAAGGGTAATATGTAGGCAAAGTTCGAAGTGCCCGGGTTCATTGCGGGTATGGCAGTAAATCACGTATGCAAGTCCTCTGGAGCGTGTGTCGTACGAGCGGCACAAAATATAGCGTGGTGCCCTAGCGTAACACTAAAAATGCCAATGAGATCAAGTTCAGCGAATTTGGAGGGGGGGGGGGGTTGTTATCACAGCTTTGTGTGCGAAGGAAAAGCTATGCGGGTCAAATGCAGCCTTTGTAAGATATTTGTGGTCATTAAGCATTAAAATGTCGTACGGCCGCTTCCAGCTATCCTTCATATTGTCCTGAGATAACTCTAGGCGACACCACGTTTATATTTAGTTGAAAGCGTGTCCATGGGAAGTACAATGTGTCGCGAAATGTTCACCTTTATGGCTTCATTATGAGCGTTAAAGTAATTATTGAACACACTTTTTTTTTTCGTTGTTGCATGCGTGATATCAAGTTCAGCTGGTGTCCTCGGTGAGCTAAATGTGCTTTGTGTTTTGTGCAAGTAAGAGCCAGGTAATAGGTGATGGGCAGGCACACATAAAAGTGGGTGGATCAATTGGGGCCTTGGCAATAAATCACGTATGCAAGCGCTCTGGAGCGTTATGAGTGTATCTTACACAGTGTTCGTACACCTCCTTCAAATTCTCTAAAACCCTTGAATTAGGAATCGGAAATTCAAACGGACAAGTTCTCTAAAATAAATGTGCTCCTTCAATTCCCTGAAAATTACTGGGGTTGAGGGCGACCTTCGAACATTCCTTGAACAAAATCCGCATCGGGGCTATGCCACGGCCACTCTCTATCGGGTAACGATCGTCGCTATTTTCTTTTCAAAGTGCACCAGCGATGCAGTCCATAGCCACCGACGGCATGCTTGTCTGACTTACCATCGTCGTCGTGTAGCTAGAAGACGCCAGATTAAGCAACCAAGCCGTACCACTCTTTTTGTTGTTTTGCTACTTGGTCCACATCTTAGCCATCATGGCTCCATTTACGAGCCCTAGATTCTAGAAATGCCTGTGGGAAGGTAACTCCCGTATTCAGAAATGCATCTTAAGATGAAGCGCACGATTGACTTGACTTCAAGGACGCCTGACGTGAACATGCCCAGGACGCTCATTGCGTTTGCTTCGGCAAATTCACGACACGTGTCATTTCGATGAAATCAAGCACGGGCTTCAAGCTAAGTTGCATTTTTGAATGCGAGGGTTAGTTTCAGCAACTTGGCTTTAACGCGGCGGGTATCTTTGGCTGAAGCCGGTCACTACTAACCCTCGTTTTTTATATTTTTTTTCTATATTCATGCGCAGTACGACGCTCACAGTTCGTTTCTCCATTGTCCTCGTTGAACTAAAGAAGACGCCTTGTTTATATTAGGCGAAAATAGGGGGCACGTGGCGGACGTCGGACTTTGCGTGGCGGCTCATCGTGGAGTCACAACGGGGCCAGGGCAGCTGCGAGTGTGAGCAGCCCAGTCGTGAACGGAGCCGACCGCGCAGAATGGCATTATTAATGGCATGGCAAAAAAAAAAAAAAGCCACTTCCGCCTATTCGCTTCGCTGCGTCTCACCAGGGCTCGCCGAACCTAACCTAACGGCGCGCTCACTGAAGCGATATTGCTGGTGGCCACAGGAAGGGACAACCAAGTGCAGAAATGAGTTACGAATCCCTACGAAGGCAGTCGTGTAGGAGAAGGTGAATCAGAAGTTTCCAGCCCACAGGAGAGCAGACAAACGCTCGTTAGGACGCCATGCAAGGTGAACGAGTCTCCAACTGACTGCGGCTGCTGCATCACGAGTTCGCCGCATTAAACCATCCTTGGCTCGATTAATCCTGTGACGACGATGCGCGGCAACTTCAATTTGTACGTTTGCTCGGAACAATGAAATTATTATTATTATTATTATTATTATTATTATTATTATTATTATTATTATTATTATTATTATTATTATTATTATTATTATTATTATTATTTGGTTTGAGTACATATAACACACGGATACGAAGGAAATAGGGAGGGAGCAAGCTGACAACTGCCACCGAGAGGGGCACAACGCCTGCCTACTCTTTCAGGGGGAGGGAATAGAGGAATTTAAAACATGAGGAAAGAAAAGAGGAGATGAAGAAATGACGGAGACACAGACAGAACAAAACAAAATACAAATAATGTCTATAAACGGGAGGCCAAGTCAGTGTCTTTAAAAAAAGTTAGCAGGGCTCGATGGGCCTGGTCACGTCGGGAAGCGCACCCTCTTGGAAAGAGGCAATCGTCAAGGGTCGCACATTGCAGTCCAATAAGTTCATATTCCTTAATTAGCAATGCGCGCTGCTCAACGAATGCGGGACACTCTAAAACGAGATGTTCGAGTGTCTCACAGGAGCCACAAAATGTACACGACGGGCTGTCCACACGTCCTTGTCGGTATAGGCGTTCGCGCACCAACACAGACCCAACCCTTAACTTATAGAGCAGTGCTCTAGCACGACGGGGCAAGCCTCGACCACGAACACGGGGAGGGAACAATCCGTCTGCAACACGCCGGTCTGGGTGCTGCTTTAGGAGGTGTCGGCGTATCAGAAGACGAGCGTTTTCAAGCATGCAGGAAATGTCAGGGCAGTCACATTCGGGGTGGGCACAACTTGAAGCGAGGCGATCAGCCTCTTCATTTCCAGAGATGCCCATGTGCGAGGGTATCCACTGGGCAATGAGGGACACTCCACAGGAAGTAATTTTGCCAGACGTTTCTTGAATACTGCATAAAATCGGGTATTGGCATCTTGTCTCATTCTGCTGAGGGCAGCACCGGGAGTCTGTAAGGATGACGAACTTCAATGCTTTTAACTCTTCATGTACGTATTTCAAAGCAACATCAATCGCGGCCAGTTCTGCAGTTGTTGATGAGATTGAATGTAGTATTTTAAACACCCGTCTGATGCCAGTTGAAGGGCAGAAGAAAGCTGCAGAAGCGCCTTGGGCGTCGCTGTGTACAGATGCGTCCGTGAATACTTTAATATAGCCTCCAAATTTTTCAAATAGGCGGGACTGGGCCAATTGAAATATTGCCGAAACAGGCTGGCTAGACTTTTTGTGTATTTCGTTAATTGACAGATGAATGGGGAAGGAACATTTGTTGTGCTTCTTCGGAGTTGTGAATGAAGTAGTGTCTCCCGAACTGCGAGTAATGTCCACAAACAATGTCGCCATTTTCCCCATCCGAGAGAACGGGCGCTGAATCAGCCGATTAATCAGTGCTTGGCCATCTGATGCTCGGTGCAAACGCTGGATATGGTGTAGCGCTCTCTGGTCTGCTTGCAAGCTCAGGGGCAACTGGTGCGCTTCTGTGAGTAGTGGAACAGATTGCGCCTCACGAGGTAAGCCAAGCATGACTCGGAGGGCAACACGATGGTCCCGTTCCAATTGCGACATCACATTTGGCGGCACGTTCAAGACTGGCAAGGCATACATCACGCCAGAGACGACAGATGATTGGTATACCTGAAGTGCTGTCGTCTGGTCGCAGCCAGCACCCCTAGCAGTCAAGGCGGCCACATACTTGAGCAGCGACCGAGATTTGCAGATTGGTCTGCAGATTTCACCTGGTAAGTCAGCCGCAATTGCGTATCATCCAAGGCAACGGGCTCGTAGAAGCATGAGCCGGCTGTACCTCGGAGAGATACCAGTGCAATGGGTACAACACCACCGCTACCTGGGCGTAATTATCGATGATCGCCTCTCTTGGCGCTCTGCCATTACCTCTGTGCGGTGCAAACAATGAAATGCGAGTGAGCTTACTGAATGCACTCGAAGCCGCGTCTGTCGGTCGTAGTTTGGTTCATTTAAAGGGACACTAAAGGCAAATACTGAGCCAAGCTAAAGTGATGGCGCCAATATTAATCGCGAACAGAGCCTTAGTAATCGAGAAAGTGAGGTAAATGCAGAACACGATTAGAGACTCCCCCAGGACATTCAAGTACTTGCCCGATGACGAAGGAACTCCTAATTTAAATTCTGTTACAAGTACTCAACCACTCGTTATAAAAACATCATTGTATTGTATTGTATTATAAGACGAAAGAAAATGCTACTTGACCAGTTCTATTTCATTTTATTACACCGTTCACAACAAAGCGGGCCGTCGAAAGGTTTCGTTTTCGCTCGACTGTGCGCCGCCCGCGCTTTCACGTTTCAGTAGTTCCGTTATCGCGTAGTGCTGCGCTGGGTTCGCTGGCTCGCAAAACTCGCACGTACTGCAAGTGGCGGAGAATTCCACTTCCATGTGATGTCGCGGGATGCCCGAACTGTGCACGCCACTTGACCGAAAGCAGCTGCAGCGGTAAAGTCCCTATACCTTTGGAAAAGTACCGCCATCCTTTGAACTACTCACCCTCGTCTTATAATACAATACAATACAATGATGTTTTTATAACGAGTGGTTGAGTACTTGTAACAGAATTTAAATTAGGAGTTCCTTCGTCATCGGGCAAGTACTTCAAAGGATGACGCTTCTCTCTCACCTCTATCCCCTATTGGACGATCATAGCGCGCGCTTTCACTTTCATATTTTGTTTTTGTTTTCCGCCTCAGAGCCATGTCGAAAGTCCCTCTGCGCAGCCGCCGATTTTTCTTATGCCAAAATTTGTTCGTAAGTTGTCCTGGTGAATTCCGCCCCAGGAGAAGTGGTGAAAATGGATTGCGAACGGGAGAGGTGCATCGTAGAGCTTCAGGAAAGTCAGGACACTAAGGTGCTTAATCTGGAACTATCATGCACCAAGATTTAAAAATATGCAAATGCCACATAGCTCGACAGAACCAAGTTAATGTTGTTCGCCGTCGCTTGGAGATACACAGATGGTTTCTTGCATTCCGCGTAATTACATAATTAGTCTTAATTAATTAATCAATCAACTGCTCAAATATCCTAGTAAGATGAAAAGTGTGAGTGACAAAATTGTAGAGCAAACATGAGAAACTCCCGATGCAGCATTCTGTTGCTCAATACGCGCTACATAAAAGTGTTTTCTTTTTCCGAGCGTGAAAGAAGCCCGCGAATGCACGCAAAATTGCCGCGTGACTTGGCGCTCGAGGCACTTTGCGTGTATTCGCGGGCTTCTTTATATATATATATATATATATATATTGCGAGGTATAGACCGAGCGCAGCAGCGCCTGCTAGTGGACGAAGGGGACGTGTCGTACATAACGCCGGCGTCGTCGCTCCCATGCGCAGCCCGGAACGGGGCGGCCGGTGCCATTTGTCATAGCGGTACGCAATTGGGCGCGCCGACGGCCTTTTGCCTTTTGCCGGCACTGGCGCGAAGCAGTGGAACTGCGCCGCTTCGTCGCGCCGATAAGTGGACGACGGCCGGCCACGCACTCGCTCTCCAGCCGACGTGTACTCCGCTGTCGGCCGGGGGTCGTCGTGCGTCTTTCGGGCCGCTAATGGGGACCGCAGTCGGCAGCCGCGGCGCTTGCGGTTTGTCGCCGCCGACGACCACGAGCGTGCTGCGGGAAAAGCTCGCGGGGGTGGTTCACCGCTAAGTGGTCAGTGGTGTGCGCGCGGAATGTACAGCGCGGACAGCAAGCCATTCGTGAACTGCTGCGGACGGAGCGGTCGGCACGCGAGAGATGTATACCGTTAATTATCGCGTTAGTTCGAGACGCCGTCGCACGCGAACTCGTGATCTTCGTTTTTGGGAAATCGTTCTATACATACCATTCTCAGCCGCTTATGCTAGGTTGGTTTTGCCTTTTATTGGCTGTACACTTCCGGAATGACTCTGAGGAACTTACTTTGTCACATTTGTGGACACACCGGCACAAAATTAATTAAAAAGAGAAAGGAAAGGTAAAAAAAAAAAAAACGCCAGCAGATCCTACGCCCTTTAGGAATCGATGTTATTCGAAGCAGTGTGCGGGGAGCCTACCAAGTTAACGAACAGACCACGTGAGCACCAAGACGTAGGCGGCTGTTTCATGACTTACGTGACACGCATGTCATGACATTAATGTCATGACCTATATTTTATGCTCGTCATACACTCTGGTCATACTACGCCAATTTTGGTACATACCAAGTTAACGAAACGACCATGAGAGCACGAAGACGTCGGCGGCTAGATAAATAGATACTCTCATTTGCGCCTCAACGTCGCAAATTTTCGCCAAGAAATGCTTTGCATTTAATAATAACACTCATGCATGTTCCGCATTCTTAAGGGATCAACTGTGATCGAACGAGCGATGTCGACGGAGCCAATTCTCTTGTAGTTGCGTCGAAATGGTGACTCCAGTGACATCCCTTGTTCGACCACATCAAGTGTTCCCTTTCCATGTACATCTTTCTTATTTCACCATCACCACCATATCAGCCTATATTTATGTCCACTGCAGGGCGAAGGCCTCTCCCTGCGATCTCCAATTAACCCTGTCTTGCGCTAGCTCATTCCAACTTGAGCCTGCAAATCTCCTAACTTCATCACCCCACCTAGTTTTATGCCGTCCTCGACTGCGATTACCTTCTCTTGGCACCCATTGTGTAACTCTAATGGTCCTCCCCGGTTATCTACCCTACACATTACATGGTCTGCCTAGCTCTATTTCTTTCTCTTAATGTCAGCTAGGATATCGGTATCCCCGTTTGCTCTCTGATCCACAGCCCCCTCTTCCTGTCTCTTAACGTTAGGCCTAACATTTTTCGTTCCATCGCTCTTCGTGCTGTTCTTAACTTGTTCTCGAGCTTCTTTGTTAACCGCCAAGTTTCTGTCTCATATGTTAGCACCGGTAGAATGCAATGATTGCACACTTTTCTTCTCTACGACAGTGGTAAGCTCTCAGTCAGGATTTGGCAATGCCAGCTGTATGCACTCCAACCCAATTTTATTCTTCTGTAAGTTTCCTTATCATGATCAGCGCCCCCTGTGAGTAATTGACCAAAATAAAGGTACTCTTTTACACACTCTAGAAGCTGACTGGCGATCCTGAATTCTTGTTCCTTTGCCAGGCTGTTGAACATTACTTTTGTTTTCTGCATATTAATCTTCAAGCCCACTCTTACACTTTCTCGGTTAAAGTCCTGAATCATTTTTGTAATTCGTCTCTATTGTTGCTGAATAGGACAATGTCATGTACAAACCGAAGGTTGCCGAGATATTCGCCGTTGATCCTCACTCCTAAGCCTTCCCAGTCTAAGAGCTTGAATACTTCTAAGCATGCAGTGAATAGCATTGTAGAGATTGTGTCTTCTTGTCTGACCCCTTTTTTGATAGGTAATATTCTACTTTTCTTGTGGAGAACCAATGTAGCTGTAGAATATTTGTAGATATTTGCCTAGATATTCACGTATGCCTTCTGAACTCCTTGATTACGCAATGCCTCTATGACTTTCGGTATCCTTATACTGAATGAAATGCTCTATGAAAGCCACATAGATAGGTTTATTGTACTCCGCAGATTTCTCGATTACCTGATTGATAACATGGATGTGGTCCATCGTAGAATATTCCTTCCTGAAGCCAGCCTGTTCTCTTGGTTGATTTAAGGCAAGTGCTGCTCTGATTCTATTGGAAATTATCTTGGTGAATATTTCATACAGTACTGAAAGCCAGCTGATGGGCCTATAATTTTAAAATTATCTAACGTCTCCTTTCTTATGGATTAGTATAATGTTGGAATTCTTCCAGTTCTCTGATACGCTTGGAGTCATGAGGCATTGCGTGTAAAGGGCCGCGTATTTTATTTGTACGTGCATTATTAAGACATTTGCAGCGCAATGCAGGTAACAATAGTTAAAATAGTTATAGGTAACTATAAATACAATGCTTATTTTATTCAAAATAAAGCGAGGGAACCTGTTACACGTGCAATGGACGTTTACTCATGAATACATAAAGGCAACACGACCACACAACCACGATGGTGGCATTGTTGTTGTAGTTACTAATTTTAGCTTAGCAACGGCTTGTCACATTAGGGAATACTTATGTAGTAACGTGCAGGTAATAACTTTACCTACTAAAAAAAGTATTAACCTTTACTGAAGGGACTCACGAAATGGTTATAACTTTTAATGCGCTCACTTACCAACTAGGAAATGTTACAATCGCTACTAACACAACTACATTGTAATTACCAGCAATATAGTGGGGACTGCTTAGCTAATACAAGCGCCATTTCCGTTGTCATATTAAGCGGATTCCATAGTAGAATAGAGATTAACTTGTTTTTATAACGACTCCTAAGCTTAGCCCTAGTCGTCGCTGTTTGAATCCTTCTGAGCCCCATGGTCTTGATGGTGAGCCTATTTTGTCTGGATCTAATTATGCGTTTAAGCTCGGAAAGGTAAACAAAGGATAACGAAAGCCGCATTATTTGTGTCACATTCACTCCCCGTATTACATAAGGGTCGAGCTGACCAGGGACATCGTTATGCCCTAACTCCAGCTAATTATGCAGACATAAACGAACCCAATGAATGGTAAACGAGAACAGCACACATGCCAAGCGACATAGCTGCTACGCGACATGTACTTTATGAACGACTTCACGATTATTTGTAGCCATACCTTGGGGGAGCACATGTAGTACCGGTGAGCGTTTATGTATTAGGATAAATAATCAAGGCTACTAACATACATTTCTATAGCATACCGTCTGCACATGATTGCCTGGCGACGTAACGCATAACTGTTAATCCAACAAAATGAAACAAGCTATAGCTTATCTCTATTTTGCACAAAACTGTCACAAGGCAAAATAGACAGCGACCAAAATGAGGTAGTACTTTGCCAACTTAGCTTCTATGCACCTGGCATTGATCACTCATACTAGTTAATTATTAATGCGAAATCATTATATGTCCCATGAAGCAAAAACGCTGGCGCTGTTGTCCGCAACGAGTGGTACCAAAAATGGCCGACGGCGCAAGGAGTAAAAACACGTATAAAGACGCAAAGATTGGCGTCAGATTTCACAAGGAGGTTTCCGTAATCAAAGTAAACTAATGACCTTGAAAAAAAATGTGGTAAACTTTGACGAGGTGCGAGACGAGCACGTTTTCCCGATGCGGCTCGACGGTTCTTGTTTATTTAAGGTCTTTAGATAAAACAAGTTTACGAGATAGCGCCACTCCTTTCCTGCTCCAGCCTCCCCTCCTTTACTGTGCTGTGAGGCCGTACAGAAAATATGAATACTTGTCATTTACTTTCACAACTATAAGTAATTCCTTTCATAAAAGACTATGAACAAAAGGAGATCAAGGTGTGAAAGCAGGAGCCAACGTTTCGACAAGTGGGTTTGCCACTTGCCGTGAGCCGAAGGTACCATAAGGGTCTACCTATAGTGGACTGTCCATTTCGCCTGTCGGCGATCGGCTCCAGCTGCACGAGCGAGAAAGAGACTGGGTGGCTCCTTCTCGCTCGTGCTGCTGGAGCCAATCGCAGCAGCTGAAGTGGACAGTCCACTAGGTGGACTCGTACTGAATACCCCTCGTCATACAGGCGTTTCGGGGCTACGACGCGGGTGGCGTTTAGCTCAAAAAAATAAAAACATTGCCTTCAATGGAGTATACTATCTCCTATAAGCGGCGTTTATAGAGCCAACGTTTCGAGATATGGGAACGCAGTTGCTTGCACAAGGTGAATATAATTCGTATGTCTGCTACCATGCCACATTTGCGTATTGTTGCGCAACGATGGACGCTGCGGACACTTATACGATGGAGGCGTCGGTAGCAGGCGACAAAACGCGGACGAAATTATTTTGATGTGTTCGCCTTCCTCATTGTCGGAGGCGCCAGTAGCTTCCACGGAGCCGAAAAAAATCTTCTCATGCAGTTTATGCACGTTGAGTAGATTAATTCTCAATAGGCACCATTGAAAAACCAGAAAGACAAGTTGCCGTTCTCCATTTTGAAGTTCACTTCTCTTCTGTCGTCGTAATGGGGAGGCCGCGTATAGTCCGGACTCCGGAGGAGCAACGCGCCTACGAAGAGCGACGGCAGGAACCGAATTTATCACTGGGTTAATCCCGAGGGTTCATTAAAGTATTTCTCAATTATCAGGTTACACACACGTTCGGCTGCGACGGAGAGAACGACGTCACTGGCGGTATGCCCGCAGTCCGCCGTTGTCGCTTGCGCTCGATGTCTCGAGTTTCCTCGGCGGCGTGGTTAGGAGCATTCGTCCGCCCATTGCCGCTTGCGATTCTTCGAAATTAAATTGCTTCAAAATTAAATCTGTCCGTTACGTAAGACAATGAATGGATCATACCCCCTTAAACTATGACAGAACAGAAGTGTAATTCTACGCTGGAATGATTAGCGGCAGTGCAGCCAGCTGTGGAAAAAGACTACGACGCTCGAGCCAATGCTGATGATGATAGTTGTCTGTACACAGGCGATTTCGCCAAGCCATATACGATTTCGCCTAGGCATATAAAGCTTCGTTTTAAAACCCTTTTCAGTCCACACACGGTTGCATCACTGCTTGAGACAAGTGGGTTTGCCAAGAGAAGCTACAGTAGCGTCTTTTATTTTCTATGCTATGGACTGCACCTTCCACCCATGTTAGTAAATTAAGGGCTCTTCGCAAAATCCGCAAGATTGTGAAGTGTATCTCAAATTTGTGTCTGGTTGTAGACAGCAGTTAGATTTTGATCAAGCATCAGTCGCAGCAATCTCTTCTTCGTTATCATTATATTTCATATCACTAATTTCTGAATGTTACTTCATCATATTTATTTGCTGTGGAACAGAGATGGAGGGAGTTGCGGAGCATGGGTATCTTCTTACTCAACCTCTCCACAGCAACTCATTTATAACAGGACAGGACATTCACAAGAAAGTTCCTACGCTAAAACGCATTCCTGCCAATCGTGATTTTCGACATAATATTAGCGAGGGCTTTCGGCTAATGGCAAACAGGACTTATGAACAAAAGCTTTGTGTATTCAATACCGGATTTCTTAGGTTGGTTTCGATTCACCGCTGTAGTACTCTCACTACTGCGTGCCCATTTCAAATATCCCCGCCGTCAGTTGGCCGTTTTTCGCCAAGTCTGGTTGTGGCCGCTGTACAGAGATGTCGCTGCCTGTCGAACTTGCGAACGGATACTCTCCCGTCTGCATGCATGCAAGTAACTGTGCTTCGCTGGCTTGCTGACTGCCTTTTTCTTTGCATTGTTGGGCATTGATGAGGTCTGAAAACACACTTGGCGTGGGGCTCTGTCTTTTTACTTGGAATTTGGCCCCTGCAACATGCACGTGCAGAAAATGAGTTGGTGATCCTAAAGTGTGCGCGCCTTTTCAAATAATTGCTCAATTGGAGTGCTCAAAGCTTCGTCGTCTGTTACAGTTTGTCTCGTCATTGATGTAACGGGTCACGCGGAATTTGTTACTGCAATAAAGTAGTGGAATTACAATGAGCGTTACCGAGTAAAAAATGTAATCGATCAAATACAAGACTGCCAAAAAAGGAAATTATATGTAATTTGTTAGGTGCAAGGCCTGGAAAATATAAACATGGTGTAAGACCCGTAACTTTCTCTCGTTTTCATTCTGGGGTAATGTACTGTCCAAGAAGACTCTACGTCGCACTGAAAAAAATTATGCAGATTCAAAGCACATGTTGCTATCAGCTATGTTAAGTGAAGCGGGTAATCAAATTCATTACAACTTCTGCACAGTGTTTCGCGGATGATCAATTGTGTTCCTACCTCCGCCACGCCACTCACGCGACAGCAGATTAGCGTCTTCGGAATTCGCCCATCTTACACAATATACAGGGTCGCCCCACTTTACTCGTCGAGAAAGCGTCCGGGCAGACTTCGTCACACGTCGGGAAAGAAGGTACAGGAACCTTCGCTTTAATAAACCACTTTTGGACTTGAAGGCATATATTCGTTGTCGTGAAGATATTGAAGCAAAGCTTTCTACAGGCGAATCCTCCAGCACGTAGCAGACCATGGCTACGGCTGTTGTTTTTCCGAATAGCTATCACGCAGGACAGCACTAATGTGACTTCACTAATGTACCGTGTAACGTTACATTCGTGTAACGTCACTAATGTAACGTGTAACGTTAACGAGTCGTTAACGAATCGGCTTATAACGAATCGTTATAACGAATCTGCTTATAAGTAGTCCCGTCTGTACTAAGTAGCCTTGTGCGAATATAATCTTTTGGTTCGAAGCGAGGGTGAAGCGATTAGTAATTAGTGTTGCATAATTTTGGAACGAATAGTTCGAATTGTTGGCTTATTTCCATGGTATCTTGACAAAATGCCATACGTCGACAAAAAAAAAAAAAAAAAAGAAGAGGAAGAACGCTGGTTCTTTACTTGCCGAAAAGGCAACAGCTTTATCTCTCGAGTCAGTTTGTTTTGAAAGTGTCGTGATTCACATATTTTCACGCAAAAATGCAAGTTCAACACTTAATATACAACTCCAGCAGCACAGAAAATTCATTTACAAGCGTTTGCTGACTTCTGTGTTTCAGTCTACTAGATGTTTTGAGGTTGTTCAGGCCGTGGGACCATTTCACGTTCGAGCGTCAATGCGATGCTGCGAATTAAGTGCGACCTTGAATGCGCGATGCCAGCAGTTTATGCTTTGCGGCGCGGATTCAGCTTGATGCTTTCCGTCTACATGCGAGCTTAACCCGTTCCGTTCTGTAAGGGCACGGAGTAACTTCGTAGGCACGTTCCCCGCTTTGGCAGTCCTCAGTTTAGGCCGCGCGCATGATCTGTAGCCCGAGAACGGATAACTTCCCGCGATGGTTGGCCTTCCACAGCCGCCCCGCGCCTGATTCGACTACTAGGCATAACGAGGTTCTGTTCACCGGGTGTCGGTCACCAAATAACGGTTTAGTGCTGCGTTGACCCAAATCTATTTGCAGTCGTTCCACTTCGAATAGATCTGAGTCAACGCAGCACTAAACTGTTAGTAATCGAGCAGGTGTAGAAATCAGTAGGCAACTGTAAACGAAATTGTCTTTGCCTTGTCTTTGTGCGATGCGAATTGCCCACGAAAGCCGAAGATTTTGATTAATTTACACATGTTTTAGACTTTTTCATATTTTTGCGCGTATAACAGACACCAAAAAGTTTTAATATTTAGCGGTAAAATTGGGGTGCGAGTTATATGAGAATTTCGACTTGAAATGTGGCCTCACGACAGCGCAAATTTTGCCCCGAGATGTGGTTCGACGGCAGCGCGGCCCGCGCTGCCGTAAAATTATATTTAGGGGAAAGTTCTCCGCTGTCAGCGTCGCCGAAGTGGTCCGGGGAACAGAGCCGCTGGCCGGTGATTCGATGTGGGCGATTCGTGCATCCGCAAATGGAGACTGATTTTACAAAGATTTGAGCGTTGTATGCAGTCATTTTTACTGGTTATACGAGCGTTTTTTTGTCGCCGCGGCGATTCAATTGGAGGTGCCGCTTATAAGCGGGAAAATACGTCTAAGCGGGCTTTTAAGACTGGACTTTTAGGCGCTTCCGGCAAGTGGCCGACGCGCGCGCAGTTATACTCCTGGGCGGCGAGTGAGAGTGAGTGCCTGTGAGTGTGAGTGCAGGTGAGTGCGAGTGAGTGCCAGTGAGTGCGAGTGCGAGTGAGTGTCAGTGAGTGTGAGGGGAAGTGAGTGCGAGTGAGTGCGAGTGAGTGCGAGTGAGTGCCAGTGAGTGTGAGTGGAGATGAGTGCGAGTGAGTGCCAGTGAGTGTGAGTGCGAGTGAGTGTCAGTGAGTGTCAGTGAGTGTGAGTGGAGGTGAGTGCGAGTGAGTGTGAGTGGAGATGAGTGCGAGTGAGAGTGAGTGCAGGTGAGTGCGAGTGCGAGTGCGAGTGAGTGCCTGTGAGTGTGAGTGGAGGTGAGTGCGAGTGAGTGTCAGTGTGAGTGGAAGTGAGTGCGAGTGAGTGCGAGTGAGTGTGAGTGGAGATGAGTGCGAGTGAGAGTGAGTGCAGGTGAGTGCGAGTGCGAGTGAGTGCCTGTGAGTGTGAGTGGAGGTGAGTGCGAGTGAGTGTCAGTGTGAGTGGAAGTGAGTGCGAGTGAGTGTGAGTGGAGATGAGTGCGAGTGAGAGTGAGTGCAGGTGAGTGCGAGTGCGAGTGAGTGCCTGTGAGTGTGAGTGGAGGTGAGTGCGAGTGCGAGTGAGTGCCAGTGAGTGTGAGTGCAGGTGAGTGCGAGTGAGTGTCAGTGAGTGTCAGTGAGTGTGAGTGGAGGTGAGTGCGAGTGAGTGTCAGTGTGAGTGGAAGTGAGTGGAAGTGAGTGCGAGTGAGTGCGAGTGAGTGTGAGTGGAGATGAGTGCGAGTGAGAGTGAGTGCAGGTGAGTGCGAGTGCGAGTGAGTGCCTGTGAGTGTGAGTGGAGGTGAGTGCGAGTGCGAGTGAGTGCCAGTGAGTGTGAGTGCAGGTGAGTGCGAGTGAGTGTCAGTGTGAGTGGAAGTGAGTGGAAGTGAGTGCGAGTGAGTGCGAGTGAGTGCCAGTGAGTGTGAGTGGAGATGAGTGCGAGTGAGAGTGAGTGCAGGTGAGTGCGAGTGCGAGTGAGTGCCTGTGAGTGTGAGTGGAGGTGAGTGCGAGTGCGAGTGAGTGCCAGTGAGTGTGAGTGCAGGTGAGTGCGAGTGAGTGTCAGTGTGAGTGGAAGTGAGTGCGAGTGAGTGCCTGTGAGTGTGAGTGCAGGTGAGTGCGAGTGAGTGCCAGTGAGTGCGAGTGCGAGTGAGTGCCAGTGAGTGTGAGTGCAGGTGAGTGCGAGTGAGTGTCAGTGTGAGTGGAAGTGAGTGGAAGTGAGTGCGAGTGAGTGCCAGTGAGTGTGAGTGGAGATGAGTGCGAGTGAGAGTGAGTGCAGGTGAGTGCGAGTGAGAGTGAGTGCCAGTGAGTGTGAGTGCAGGTGAGTGCGAGTGAGTGCCAGTGAGTGCGAGTGCGAGTGAGTGTCAGTGAGTGTGAGTGGAGGTGAGTGCGAGTGCGAGTGAGTGCCAGTGAGTGTGAGTGCAGGTGAGTGCGAGTGAGTGTCAGTGTGAGTGGAAGTGAGTGGAAGTGAGTGCGAGTGAGTGCGAGTGAGTGTGAGTGGAGATGAGTGCGAGTGAGAGTGAGTGCAGGTGAGTGCGAGTGCGAGTGAGTGCCTGTGAGTGTGAGTGGAGGTGAGTGCAAGTGCGAGTGAGTGCCAGTGAGTGTGAGTGCAGGTGAGTGCGAGTGAGTGTCAGTGAGTGTCAGTGAGTGTGAGTGGAGGTGAGTGCGAGTGAGTGTCAGTGTGAGTGGAAGTGAGTGGAAGTGAGTGCGAGTGAGTGCGAGTGAGTGTGAGTGGAGATGAGTGCGAGTGAGAGTGAGTGCAGGTGAGTGCGAGTGCGAGTGAGTGCCAGTGAGTGTGAGTGCAGGTGAGTGCGAGTGAGTGTCAGTGTGAGTGGAAGTGAGTGGAAGTGAGTGCGAGTGAGTGCGAGTGAGTGCCAGTGAGTGCGAGTGCGAGTGAGTGCCAGTGAGTGTGAGTGCCAGTGAGTGTGAGTGCAGGTGAGTGCGAGTGAGTGTCAGTGTGAGTGGAAGTGAGTGGAAGTGAGTGCGAGTGAGTGCCAGTGAGTGTGAGTGGAGATGAGTGCGAGTGAGAGTGAGTGCCTGTGAGTGTGAGTGCAGGTGAGTGCGAGTGAGTGCCAGTGAGTGCGAGTGCGAGTGAGTGTCAGTGAGTGTGAGTGGAGGTGAGTGCGAGTGCGAGTGAGTGCCAGTGAGTGTGAGTGGGAATGAGTGCGAGTGAGAGTGTCAGTGAGTGCGAGTGGAAGTGAGTGCGAGTGCGCGTGAGTGCCAGTGAGTGTGAGTGGAGATGAGTGCGAGTGATAGTGAGTGCCTGTGAGTGTGAGTGGAGGTGAGTGCGAGTGCGAGTGAGTGCCAGTGTGTGAGTGCAGGTGAGTGCGAGTGCGAGTGAGTGTCAGTGAGTGTGAGTGGAGGTGAGTGCGAGTGCGAGTGAGTGCCAGTGAGTGCGAGTGGGAGTGCGAGTGCGAGTGAGTGCCAGTGACTGTGAGTAGAAGTGAGTGTGAGTGCGCGTGAGTGCCAGTGAGTGTGAGTGGAAATGAGTGCAAGTGAGAGTGAGTGCCAGTGAGTGAGAATGCGAGTGCGTGCCGATGAGTGTGAGTGGAGGTGAGTGTGAGTGAGTGCCAGTGAGTGTGAGTGAGTGGAGGTGAGTGGAAGTGAGTGTGAACGCGGTGAGTGCCTGTGAGTGTGAGTGAAAGTGAGTTCGAACGTGACTGAGTGCCTGTGAGTGTGAGTGGAGCTGAGTGTGAACGTGACTGAGTGCTGTGAGTGTGAACGGGGTGAGTGCTTCTGGGTGCGTACAGGTGAGTGTGAACATGAGTGAGTGGTTGTGAGTGGAAGTGAGTGTGAACGTGGTGAGTGCTCGAACGATAAGCAGAGGTGATATCTGTTCACCTTGCTTGCGGAAAAATTGAGGCACGTTGTTTGTAGAAGCTCACTCGCGGTGATGACTTATCGCACTAGCAGATTGTGCACGCCAAGATAGAAACCACTCACTAAGGTCGTAATAATCCAAGGATCAGGCATGAGTGAGACAATGTATGAGATGAGCGGATATATTATATTGCGACAGCAATTATATGGCCACTCCAAGCGAACTTCTGCCGTGGTCGTGGACGTCGTTGTGAGGTTCTGTATGAAGTCCAAACACGGTTAATTCGTCGCAGCGTGCCGGCGGTACGCTGCGTGCGCGAGTGCAAGCTTGCGAGGGTCAGCCGACACTTGCTGCTCAATCTCGCGCGCGCGACGGCAAAGGCGGGAAGCGCGCTGCTTCTGTCGCGCGTCAGGCATTGAAGGGGGGGGGGGGGGGGGGTCGTCTTGCTTCGGCGGCGGCCGCGTGGGTGTCGTATCTCGAAAGCGATCTGCGACGCGGAAAAAGGGGCGCGCGCGCGCGTGCCTCCTCTTCAAAGCGATTTGCGACGTGAACAATGTTCAACTAGAGCCGGTAACTTCGTATGCGCGGTGTTTTCGACGTTTAGTTCGCTTTGAAGCGACAGGCGGCACGAAGGTCAATTCACTCGCGGATATAGCTGCGCCTCCTTACTCCAGCGTTCTGACAGCGAGTTTCCGCGGTCATCGAGCGAGATGCGTTCATGTTTACCTGTTCGCGCGTGACACCGTGCTTGTCTATTTAATTAGTAGGCGAATGTTTACAAGTTTATACAGCCCATTAAACTACTATCTTTGCTTCGTATACCTCTCTACTAATTTGCTATCGCAATCGAAGTTTCGCCTTTCGGGCAAAACTGCGACATTTTGTTTAATACACCAGGGAATATGTATGGGCTGGGGCGCTGATGGCAGACATATCCAAATCATGACCGGCAAATTTTGCCATGACTTCCACTGAGTGAAGACGTTAATTATCGTGTGATTTGCTACAGCTTCGCTGGTCATCCGCCTTCAGAGGGTGGAATAGCTCCTCATTTTCTTCCTGCTTCCCTCTTAAACGTACACGCAGAGGCTCCTTATATAAACAGGCAGAGCGGAAGAGGGACTAGCCAAGTTAGCACAGAGTAACAGACACGCACGCTCGCATACATGTAGAAAAAGCGAAGATGCAATGATAGATACCGCTTTGTTCTCTCTTTTGTGTTTGTTTCGGCGTTAAGTGGCTGACTATGCGGACAGTCAATCTCTCCCTCTATTTCCCGCTCTCTTGGCTCAATCCGACCGAAGGGGAGCTTAGCGAGCATGGGCGGCAAGCATGCACACGTCTAATGTCAATGACAGAGAGATGGACAGAGGGAGTTTGGGGCTGACGTCAATGTTTATGTAACCATGAATAAAATGAAACGAAAACTTTAGTCGTGCTAGTTTTGCTCTACTTTGCCGTGCTAATAAACCAGCTCTCTTTAATAATTTAGTTAATGAATCCGTTAATTTGTATTTATTAAAACATAACCTTATTGCCTTCCTCTGCACCCATTTATACAATGCAATGAGTTATTTTGTGTACGGAAACCAAACAATATTGGCGTGCTCCAGCACTGTTCGAAGAAGCATTTTGTAGGCCAGCAAATTTTATCTGGGGGCGCAAGACGAAGGTGTCTTCTCAGAAAGAAGAGTCGGTTTAGTGCTCAGCATGTACATTGATTTCCACTTGAGGTTATTTTGTTAACATGGCTTTCCCATCGGAGAGCGTATGTTAAAGTGACACCTAAATATTTAAGCTGAAATGCACAAGTGAGAGGTGTGTCATTAATAATGTAAGTAAACTCAGATATCTGTTTCTTTCTTACTGTTAGCGTTACAGATTTTTCGGCATTTAGAGTCATTTGTCACTCCTGACACCAAAGAAAAGGCAGAATTTTGTATGTGGTGATTATCACTGTGATTAATTTCGCGGTACGAAATACAATAGTCAGCGAATAGACGGACGCTACCATATAATCGGGAAGGCATAATTTTTATGTATATTAAAAATAAACCTGGGTCCAAAACACTGGCTTGGCGCACTCCCGATGCAACAGGTGCTAAATTGGAAGCTTCGTTATGAATATACACGAATTGTGAGCGGTATAGATCGGCACAGTGACTCATGAGTGCACTCACTCACACTCATACTCATTTCAGAGGGGTGAGTGCGAGTTAGTGCCAGTGATTGTGAGTGTGAGTGGAGGTGAGTGCGAGCGAGTGCCAGTGAGTGGGAGTGCAGGTGATTGCGAGTGCGAGTGAGTGCCAGTGAGTGTGAGTGCAGGTGAGTGCGAGTGCGAGTGCGAGTGAGTGCCAGTGAGTGCGAATGGAAGTGAGTGCGAGTGCGAGTGAGTGCCAGTGACTGTGAGTAGAAGTGAGTGCGAGTGCGCGTGAGTGCCAGTGAGTGTGAGTGGAGATGAGTGCGAGTGAGAGTGAGTGCCAGTGAGTGTGAGTGGAAATGAGTGCAAGTGAGAGTGAGTGCCAGTGAGTGTGAGTGCAGGTGAGTGCGAGTGCGAGTGAGTGCCAGTGAGTGCGAATGGAAGTGAGTGCGAGTGCGAGTGAGTGCCAGTGACTGTGAGTAGAAGTGAGTGCGAGTGCGCGTGAGTGCCAGTGAGTGTGAGTGGAGATGAGTGCGAGTGAGAGTGAGTGCCAGTGAGTGTGAGTGGAAATGAGTGCAAGTGAGAGTGAGTGCCAGTGAGTGTGAGTGCAGGTGAGTGCGAGTGCGAGTGAGTGCCAGTGAGTGCGAATGGAAGTGAGTGCGAGTGCGAGTGAGTGCCAGTGACTGTGAGTAGAAGTGAGTGCGAGTGCGCGTGAGTGCCAGTGAGTGTGAGTGGAGATGAGTGCGAGTGAGAGTGAGTGCCAGTGAGTGTGAGTGGAAATGAGTGCAAGTGAGAGTGAGTGCCAGTGAGTGTGAGTGCAGGTGAGTGCGAGTGCGAGTGAGTGCCAGTGAGTGCGAATGGAAGTGAGTGCGAGGCGAGTGAGTGCCAGTGACTGTGAGTAGAAGTGAGTGCGAGTGCGCGTGAGTGCCAGTGAGTGTGAGTGGAGATGAGTGCGAGTGAGAGTGAGTGCCAGTGAGTGTGAGTGGAAATGAGTGCAATTGAGAGTGAGTGCCAGTGAGTGTGAGTGCAGGTGAGTGCGAGTGCGAGTGAGTGCCTGTGAGTGTGAGTGGAGATGAGTGTGAGTGAGTGTCTGTCAGTGTGAGTGTAGGTGAGTGCGAGTGAGCGCCAGTGAGTGTGAGTGCAGGTGAGTGCGAGTGCGAGTGAGCGCCAGTGAGTCTGAGTGCAGGTGAGTGCGAGTGCGTGAGTGCCAGTGAGTGTGAGTGCAGGTGAGTGCGAGTGCGAGTGAGTGCCTGTGAGTGTGAGTGGAGATGAGTGTGAGTGAGAGTCTGTCAGTGTGAGTGTAGGTGAGTGCGAGTGAGCGCCAGTGAGTGTGAGTGCAGGTGAGTGCGAGTGCGAGTGAGCGCCAGTGAGTGTGAGTGCAGGTGAGTGCGAGTGCGTGAGTGCCAGTGAGTGTGAGTGCAGGTGAGTGCGAGTGCGAGTGAGTGCCAGTGAGTGTGAGTGCAGGTGAGTGCGAGTGCGAGTGAGTACCAGTGATCGTGAGTGCAGGTGAGTGCGAGTGCGAGTGAGTGCCAGTGAGTGTGAGTGCAGGTGAGTGCGAGTGGGAGTGAGTGCCTGTGAGTGTGAGTGGAGATGAGTGTGAGTGAGTGTCTGTCAGTGTGAGTGTAGGTGAGTGCGAGTGAGCGCCAGTGAGTGTGAGTGCAGGTGAGTGCGAGTGCGTGAGTGCCAGTGAGTGTGAGTGCAGGTGAGTGCGAGTGCGAGTGAGTACCAGTGATCGTGAGTGCAGGTGAGTGCGAGTGCGAGTGAGTGCCAGTGAGTGTGAGTGCAGGTGAGTGCGAGTGCGAGTGAGCGCCAGTGAGTGTGAGTGCAGGTGAGTGCGAGTGCGTGAGTGCCAGTGAGTGTGAGTGCAGGTGAGTGCGAGTGCGAGTGAGCGCCAGTGAGTGTGAGTGCAGGTGAGTGCGAGTGCGAGTGAGCGCCAGTGAGTGTGAGTGCAGGTGAGTGCGAGTGCGTGAGTGCCAGTGAGTGTGAGTGCAGGTGAGTGCGAGTGAGTACCAGTGATCGTGAGTGCAGGTGAGTGCGAGTGAGTGTGAGTGCAGGTGAGTGCGAGTGCGAGTGAGTGCCTGTGAGTGTGAGTGGAGATGAGTGTGAGTGAGTGTCTGTCAGTGTGAGTGTAGGTGAGTGCGAGTGAGCGCCAGTGAGTGTGAGTGCAGGTGAGTGCGAGTGCGTGAGTGCCAGTGAGTGTGAGTGCAGGTGAGTGCGAGTGCGAGTGAGTGCCAGTGAGTGTGAGTGCAGGTGAGTGCGAGTGCGAGTGAGTACCAGTGATCGTGAGTGCAGGTGAGTGCGAGTGCGAGTGAGCGCCAGTGAGTGTGAGTGCAGGTGAGTGCGAGTGCGTGAGTGCCAGTGAGTGTGAGTGCAGGTGAGTGCGAGTGCGAGTGAGTACCAGTGATCGTGAGTGCAGGTGAGTGCGAGTGCGAGTGAGTGCCAGTGAGTGTGAGTGCAGGTGAGTGCGAGTGAGCGCCAGTGAGTGTGAGTGCAGGTGAGCGCGTGAGTGCCAGTGAGTGTGAGTGCAGGTGAGTGCGAGTGCGAGTGAGTACCAGTGATCGTGAGTGCAGGTGAGTGCGAGTGCGAGTGAGTGCCAGTGAGTGTGAGTGCAGGTGAGTGCGAGTGCGAGTGAGTGCCTGTGAGTGTGAGTGGAGATGAGTGTGAGTGAGTGTCTGTCAGTGTGAGTGTAGGTGAGTGCGAGTGAGCGCCAGTGAGTGTGAGTGCAGGTGAGTGCGAGTGCGAGTGAGCGCCAGTTAGTGTGAGTGCAGGTGAGTGCGAGTGCGTGAGTGCCAGTGAGTGTGAGTGCAGGTGAGTGCGAGTGCGAGTGAGTACCAGTGATCGTGAGTGCAGGTGAGTGCGAGTGCGAGTGAGCGCCAGTGAGTGTGAGTGCAGGTGAGTGCGAGTGCGAGTGAGTACCAGTGATCGTGAGTGCAGGTGAGTGCGAGTGCGAGTGAGTGCCAGTGAGTGTGAGTGCAGGTGAGTGCGAGTGCGAGTGAGTACCAGTGATCGTGAGTGCAGGTGAGTGCGAGTGCGAGTGAGTGCCAGTGAGTGTGAGTGCAGGTGAGTGCGAGTGCGAGTGAGAGCCTGTGAGTGTGAGTGGAGATGAGTGTGAGTGAGTGTCTGTCAGTGTGAGTGTAGGTGAGTGCGAGTGAGCGCCAGTGAGTGTGAGTGCAGGTGAGTGCGAGTGCGAGTGAGCGCCAGTGAGTGTGAGTGCAGGTGAGTGCGAGTGCGTGAGTACCAGTGAGTGTGAGTGCAGGTGAGTGCGAGTGCGAGTGAGTGCCAGTGAGTGTGAGTGCAGGTGAGTGCGAGTGCGAGTGAGTGCCTGTGAGTGGAGATGAGTGCGAGTGTGAGTGAGTGTCTGTGAGTGTGAGTGTAGATGAGTGCGAGTGCGAGTGAGCGCCAGTGAGTGTGCAGGTGAGTGCTGTGAGTGTGAGTGCAGGTGAGTGCGAGTGCGTGAGTGCCAGTGAGTGTGAGTGCAGGTGACTGCGAGTGCGAGTGAGTACCAGTGATCGTGAGTGCAGGTGAGTGCGAGTGCGAGTGAGTGCCTGTGAGTGGAGATGAGTGCGAGTGTGAGTGAGTGTCTGTGAGTGTGAGTGTAGATGAGTGCGAGTGCGAGTGAGTGCCAGTGAGTGTGAGTGCAGGTGAGTGCGAGTGCGAGCTAGTGCCAGTGAGTGTGAGTGCAGGTGAGTGCGAGTGCGAGTGAGTGCCTGTGAGTGGAGATGAGTGCGAGTGTGAGTGAGTGTCTGTGAGTGTGAGTGTAGATGAGTGCGAGTGCGAGTGAGCGCCAGTGAGTGTGAGTGGAAGTGAGTGCGAGTGCGAGTGAGTGCCAGTGAGTGTGAGTGCAGGTGAGTGCGAGTGCGAGTGAGTGCCAGTGAGTGTGAGTGCAGGTGAGTGCGAGTGCGAGTGAGTGCCTGTGAGTGGAGATGAGTGCGAGTGTGAGTGAGTGTCTGTGAGTGTGAGTGTAGATGAGTGCGAGTGCGAGTGAGCGCCAGTGAGTGTGAGTGGAAGTGAGTGCGAGTGCGAGTGAGTGCTGTGAGTGTGAGTGCAGGTGAGTGCGAGTGCGTGAGTGCCAGTGAGTGTGAGTGCAGGTGACTGCGAGTGCGAGTGAGTACCAGTGATCGTGAGTGCAGGTGAGTGCGAGTGCGAGTGAGTGCCAGTGAGTGTGAGTGCAGGTGAGTGCGAGTGCGAGTGAGTTCCTGTGAGTGGAGATGAGTGCGAGTGTGAGTGAGTGTCTGTGAGTGTGAGTGTAGATGAGTGCGAGTGCGAGTGAGCGCCAGTGAGTGTGAGTGCAGGTGAGTGCGAGTGCGAGTGAGTGCCAGTGAGTGTGAGTGCAGGTGAGTGGGAGTGCGAGTGAGTGCCTGTGAGTGTGAGTGGAGATGAGTGCGAGTGTGAGTGAGTGTCTGTGAGTGTGAGTGTAGGTGAGTGGGAGTGCGAGTGAGTGCCAGTGAGTGTGAGTGCAGGTGAGTGCGAGTGCGAGTGAGTGCCAGTGAGTGTGAGTGCAGGTGAGTGCGAGTGCGAGTGAGTGCCTGTGAGTGGAGATGAGTGCGAGTGTGAGTGAGTGTCTGTGAGTGTGAGTGTAGATGAGTGCGAGTGCGAGTGAGTGCCAGTGAGTGTGAGTGCAGGTGAGTGCGAGTGCGAGTGAGTGCCAGTGAGTGTGAGTGCAGGTGAGTGGGAGTGCGAGTGAGTGCCTGTGAGTGTGAGTGGAGATGAGTGCGAGTGTGAGTGAGTGTCTGTGAGTGTGAGTGTAGGTGAGTGCGAGTGCGAGTGAGCGCCAGTGAGTGTGAGTGGAAGTGAGTGCGAGTGCGAGTGAGTGCTGTGAGTGTGAGTGGAGGTGAGTGTGAACGTGAGTGTGCGGGGCCTGGAAAAATTATGGTGAGTGAGTGTGAGTGAGTGTTCTGCCACACTGCCGACCTATGCTCCTGGCTGTTGTCGCGGCTGTCGGAACGGCTAGAGCGACAAATAGAATACGGTAGAGTGGGTCGAGTGGCGAGGCGCTGCCAACTAAGGTGCAAAACAAGTAGGCTGAGGGCGCTGCGAGCGAACTAGATACTAGGAAGGCGCGCGCTGCAGCGGGTTCAGCGGGCGGGCGTCTGTGGCCTGTATCAGGTAAAACTATTCGAATCTGTTTTTACGCACGTATAGGTGAGGCCTGAACAATTTTGACCCATCACGAAGGGCTAATAGCGGATTTGGAATACAAAGGCGCAGTTTCGCCCGAGAGGCGAAGCATCGAATGCGATGGCAAATTAGTAGACAGCTATAGAAGTAAGGATAGTGATTTTATCGGCAGCCTAAACTTGTAAACATTTGCTTAGCAAGTGAATTAACAAGCATGGTGTCACGCGCGCACAAGCATATATGAAAACATCTCACTCGATAACGGCGGAAACTCGCTGTCAAAACGCTGGAGTGAGGAAGCGCGACGGCAGCAGTGAGTGGATTGACCTTCGTGCTGCCTCTCGCTTCAACGCGAAGTAAGCGGCGAAAACACAGCGCACACGAAGTTATCAGTACTCGCACTCTGTCCCCATGGCAGATCGCTTTTAAGATAGGGCCCGCGCGGCCGCGCCACAGGCAGCAGCAGCAGCAGCAGCAGCAGCATACGGAGTAGAAATGTAGAACCCCCCTACCACCCTATCTCCCCCCCCCCCCCCCCCCCCCCCCAGTTCCTTGTGCGTGGCGGAAGACGGCGCGCTTCCTCCGCGCTTTCCTCCCTTGCGCGCTATATAGCAGCTTTTGTCGGCTTACCCTCGTACGCTTTCACTCGCACATACAGCATACGGCGCGCGGCGAGGATGTTATCGTCCCTGGACTTCACGGAACATCACGGAGACGACGACGGCAGGAATTCGTCTGGGGTGTCCATATATTGTCTGTTGCAATAAAAACAGATTGTAATAGTTTTACGTTATACCAACCCACGGTTGATTGCGGCTCTTTGGGTCTGCGGTGACATATGGTGACCCAGAAATTATGCTACCGCGTCGATTGGACCCCATCATTTGAGAACATTTTCTGCCATCGTCATGAGTGTCGGCGCGGGAATATATAGTTCTATTGTAGTGCCACCGATGTTTTCGGGTTTACAGGAAAGGATGCGCCGTGCCCTAGCTAGACCCACTCTTCCATATTCGAGTATGCTATATCTACAAAGCGTGCTTCTACGCGCTTCTTGTTGGTTTACTCTGTGTTTCGTCATTGTTTCGAATTGCGTTGCCATATTGCGTATTCAATTATTCTACCAAAATTCGGATTGGCCTGATATCATACTGCTTCAAAATGCAATTTTGTCTGCTCCAAAACGCAATTGTATTTGCTCCAAAAATTGCTCCAAACTGACTTTGTGCAGTCGCACCCCCGGTCTATTCGTTCGTTTCGAATACTTCCGAAACTTCAAATATTGAAAATCCGGAATTGAAAACTTCAAAACTGAACCGGAGCAAATATCTAATAGCATAATGCTCGATCCAATATTCGAAAATACCTATAGATTGCTAAACCTACAGATGTGCCGGTGACCCTCTCTTCGGAATAATAGAGTGAAACAAGAAACGTCTAAATATCCTCATTGCAGCATATACGAACCTTCAAGCACACAATTCATTTTAACTGTTAAAGCAAAGCTTTCCATGCCTTCTTTTTCGTGGTGTAGTGCGTGCATGTACTCGGTCGGATTCTTTACTGAGTAAGGTGGGCCTTTCCTGTAGTTAGTGCAATAGTAAACTTGGCTGATACCGAAGGCAGTGTAATCCGCGGTCGCCTGGCGTCACGTCTGTCACGTGGTGCGGGGTTATCGCGTCATTCTAACTGGCCGAGGAGGCACGTAATCGCTGTGCTGCGAAACGCCGCTTGAGGAAATAGACAGCTGCACACCATTTATTTAACGGCTTCATTCACGAAAGCGTCGCTTCACACAGATTCCAAAATGTTCGTTGGGTCCGCTTAAGTTTTAAGCAAGGAGGTCTAAAAAATTCTGGAGTGGAGATGATGTCCTTAAGCTGAAGCCGTCCGCCGCCATCTTAATAGGGGAATCGATTGAAGTCAGCATTTGGCGGAGAACAGGAAGCGTTTCTTTCTCACTTCCAATGGCTTTCGCATGGCCAGTTTTACCTTGCAGATGCTTCTCGATATGGATGTCTGTGTCACTGGTTTTAGGATGAAGCTCGAAGGTCTTGGCAACTTGTATGGGAGATCATGATGTCACTACTCAGCCTATGGCAATAATTTAGCCCGAAACAAGAGGCTATTATTTTCCATTTAGTATAAAATTTATATTAACAGATCAAGAGCAGTGGAACTGTGACTGTTCTCCATGCAGTTCAGTACGCTTTCAAGGGTGAGTGGGGGCAAGCGCTGGCTTCAGAATATGCGAGGGCTGCCACTCCAGAATTTTTTTATAACCTCCTTGGTTTTGAGACAGCGTTTGTCGTTTCCACTGCGCAGTTGCATAGAGAGCAGAGCCGGCCACCGGCACATTTGAAGCGGGCAGTACAGACACGTATTCGTTATATCGTCGAGTGCAGTCCTGTGTATTCGGCAGGAAAGCAACCGCAACACCCAGCAGCAGCAGCGATGAGCAAATCCGGGAGGTATCGCCAAGAAAGATTCGCTTTTAAAATGTGCTTTCATTCATTTAATAGTATCCGCGCCCCGCATGTGTATAGGTGTGTACTCCGGACCTCCGGAACCTTCCTTTCTGTTTGTTTGATTGCATTTTTTTTATTGCGATAGCAATTATATGGACACTTCAACCGGATTTCTGCCGTCGGCGTCGCCGTCGTCGTCGCCGTCGCCGTCAGGTTCCCTATAGATAAAATCGTCACCGCGCGCCGTATGCCCGAGCGGAAGCGTGCGGGGACGCGCGCTATCACGGAGCGCGAACGCACTCATCTCCCACGCGCAAGCAAGGAAGCAGAAGCCAGCGCCGGAGGGAGCGAGGGGGGGGGGGGGGGGGGACTCTGCCAACAACTGCGCTCGTCGCTCGTCCGCACCGTCTCTTATCTCCACACGGCTCTGACCTTTATGCGCCGTGCATTCGCCGCTCAGTTTCCGTTGAGGCGATAGACCGCACGTACCTTCGCCCGCGGCGGCGTATGCTTGCTGCCAGCGTTTTGACAGTCGTTGTCTGCGGTCATTCAGTGTAATCTATTCGTGTTTGTTTGTGCGCGCTCACACCACGCTTGTTCATTCAGTTAGTAATAGGCGGGCCACATTTTCCAACGCACGCTACACATGCAATGCTGCCGGATCGGCAGTGCAGCGCTACAGGTGTGTCCCTTCGCACGCGCTGCCCACGGGAAGCGCTTCTCACCAACACCACCGTTTCACAAGCGCCTTCTCGTGGTCATCGAGTCTCTCTTCATGTCGGTCTACTTACGGCGCAGCACACCTGCTTACTTAATCAGCTCATGTTTACTACAATTCACATTGCTACCAAAGCCGCTCACCTTACTTCGTATGACATTGCTGTGTTGCTATCGCATTCATTGCTTCGCCCTTAGGGCGAAACTGTGACATTTTTTTCGACATTGCGGCTGCCGTGGCCCCGGTTCGTACTTGCGTCCTCGTGCTCAGCAACAGAACGCCATTAACCATCCGAGCCACCGCAGCTGTTGTGATCGTTCCCGTAGGTGAAAGTGATGGAACGAGAATGGAACATCCCTTAATGAAACTTTGTGTCGGCGATGCTGTCTAATGACGACCAGAAGTATGCTGACGTTCACGATGGATGTGCGTCGTGGCAAGCGTAAAAAGAGTCGTCAATGGGGCAAAAATGCAAAAAAAGTACAATTGAGAGTTGAACACCGAGGAGCTGATCTACTGTGCATGGGCTCGCTTAATGACATTCTCCTGCGGTCTAGACTTTGAACATCACGCTGAGCGTCTTTTTCTATTCTTTTTTGTTTCTAATGCCGTCGTAGTACTCAGTCAAGAAGAAGAACGACTTGCGTGCTTCTGGACTTGGCCATTTTGTGCTTTAGCGCGAAATTTCTTCCCGCAGTGGTGTCGACATTACCTTTCGAGTCGCAAAGGCAATGGCCGCGGGAGTGCTATAGCAGCAAAACCGTGTCACATTTTTTTTTCTTTTTCAGTTTCTTCCATTTGCACACATATATCATACCTGACAACGCAGCGTTGTGTTTATGTAGACAGACCGTGTGCACTGCTGTCGTAAGAAGGAACGCAGTTTCGTGACAACAGGCAGTCGTTCAACATGGCGAGGACGATATGGCGAGGACGAGGGGGAGAAAAATCCCGAAGACAGGTGCATATGAGCGTGCGCTCAGAAACCTACATTAATGTTTTGTGCGCAATGACGAGGACAGTGGTTTCGCTTTCTTTTTCGTATTTTTGTTGCATCTGAAGTCGTGGTGAATCTAGCGTTCCTATTTAAGTCGTTGCTTCACTGAGAAATACCGCTGCGTAGACTTGATGCGTGGTTGCTTGCTCGATTCACTGGACATTATTTGCGTTAACTGCAGCGGGCTTTATCTTCAAGAGACGTGTAGCCGGCTTGCCTCCTACTCCTATATTTACGTTTTCTGTATGAAACGACACCAATAATAATAATAATAATAATAATAATAATAATAATAATAATAATAATAATAATAATAATAATAATAATAATAATAATAATAATAATAATATGAGCGGGAGCGTGTGCGTCATTCCGCCAGAAAATGCGATCACGTCTCTGCTGGTCAAAATTTCTGTTTTTAACAGCGGAGCTGTTGTAGGTCGAAGCTGCGCCGTCCGTCCATCCACCGGTGTCACGCAGGTCACGTGACCAGGAGAGGATGAGAGCCGCGCTGGGGCAACACCTCCTAGACTGGCTGGGGGTGACCAGGTCACGTGACCAACAGAGGAGGAGAGGCGCACTGGGGGGAGGAGGCGACCAATGAGAGGCCGCGCTGGGCGCGAGGAGGAGAGGCGATGGGTATGAGAAGGTGGGTCTGTACACCGCGCCCTTTCGGATAACACGCAGAGCTCCTGCCGACGCCGTCCGCGTTTCCTCGCGTTCGAGCCGAACGCGCGCGGTGTCGGTGATTGCAGCCGATGCTTCTGGCGGCGGCTCGGCATGTTTCGACCACAGAACTGGACACTCGTATATTAGTGTCGGAAGTAGCTGCCTCTTCTCGCCTCGCAGTGTTTCAATATAAGTTCGTTTTGTAGATATGTGTTTACTTGTGTTTACGCGAATGCATCACGTGCAACACATGCACATGTAACACTCGGCGTAACTAACACAGCTTCGCTGTTCGACCATCTTCACGGAGTGGAAGGGAGGTATAATTTTACTTGCTCTCTTTTTAAATAATAGCACTTCCACACAACGAGCCTGCGGCAAAACAGGGAAGAAGGAGGGGGGAGGAGAGAGGGAGATAAATTCTTGGGAAAAAATTTATCAAATGAATGGGAAAAAAAGTGGAGCAAGAAAACCAAATTTGAAGCTATTGATTTTTGATGAGAATTCAGTGGTAATTTCGGGAAAATCCCATGTTGACCTTTTCTTCATGTCGTGGATTTACTTGTAAATGGTCGTGCAGACTTTCATGTGGCTGAAGCGCGACGCTACGGCCCCGAAGGAAAAAAAAATTACCTGAGGACTCAAAAGGAGTCCCGAACTGCAGCAAGTGGTCTTCGTCATCATTTATCGCACGCTTCTTTTTTTCTTTGTGGTCGGGCACTAGTTGGCACCGACGGCGCATGGACTGTAAAACTTGTGGCGCCATCTCTGTCGTGAGTGCTTCCGCGTGCCGGGAGATAACGGGGCGCGTTCCGGTTGTACTTACTGCAATAAGAAGGGGGCTGGACGAGGAGCAAGGAGAGAAAAGAGGGAGTGTGAATGCCAGAAGAAGGAGAGGCGGTGAACATTTCGTACAAACAGGGTCGCACTGGCCCGTATGCATATCATGCGTGAGTATATATATATATATATATATATATATATATATATATATATATATATATATATATATATATAGGATAGAATAGGGCTCCCTTTCTAGCCACAACGGGCTCTCGCCTCGCATCTGGCACCGGCAGCCGGCTGACGGCCCCCTGCATGCATACATGCATCTCGTCGTCTCGCATTCGGCACCGGTGAAAGTACCACGCGCCGAATGCCGGCGAGAGAGAGAAGACAGCGATGACTTCGCCGCCAAAAGTACGGCGCAGCTTTACGGATGGCGGTGGTTCAGCAAGACGGAGGGAGGAGTGAGAGAGCGGGAGAAAGACACAACCGTTCTGTGCAGAACCAGCGACGAGCATCGCGTTGCAACCGCGCGTGTCAACCTCTTTCATCCCCCCCCCCCCCCCTCCCGCATTCCCCCGCCGCCCGTCCGAGCTTTCCTCTGTCTCAAAGTGCGGAAGAGACTGACCCGGAGGGGTCGTAACCCCACTCCGGCTCTTGCTGACGTCGCCACGCTCACTTGGACGTGTCAGGGGAGGGGAAGCGTGGCATCTTATCTCATTCGGAATAAAATACGCAGCCCTCCTCTTCTCTCCCGGCCACCATTCCTGCTCGTAGCATTCACTCTCGGTGGTTGCATAGAGGCGGAGTGAGGGACACCTCCTCGCCCGTAGTAGCTTGCGTTCCCGCGGCCGCATTAGGCATAAGCGGCGGCGCATCGCGTTCCCTCCATGGCTTTCTCTCTTACGTGTCTGTCCGCGTACACTTCTGGCATATCCATTCGCTCGTGCTATCTCGCTTCTTGTTTCCCGCGCTGTTATTGTTCCCACCCGTTGTCTCTCTCTTCTTTTTTCTTGATTCACTCCCGTCTGGATTGTTTTTCTTATCCCCCCATGGAAGGCGCGCGAGAAAACCAAGAAGGACAGGGCGTGTGTTGCGGTGTGCGTCGGACCTCACTCGGGAGACTGGTTTCTTGTTTGCGTTCGGCGCGTGTTCCCTGATGAATTATTGCGAAGCGCGAGGCGGAGAGCGACGCGCGCGCCACTCTAGCCGGACAGAGCTGCGCAAACACGGCTCAGTCTGGACGTCAAATAGAAAAAAAAAAAAAAAAAAAAAAAAAAAAAAAGCTCGCGACCGAGCGAAGGCGCTGTTTTGCTAGCAGGGACGTGAGCTCCTAGGCTATACTGCCTCGCCTGTCTCACTGCTTGCTTGTGCCTCTATTTTCTTAGTTCTTCTGATTTTATTTCTCCGTACGCTTCCAGGGCGTGCTTGAGCGCCGTGTGTAGCTGTACGTTGAAGCGGTCATGAATATAAATGTTCTTGCTCGCTGAGTAATAGCTTTATCTCTGAAATTTTGCGTCTTCAAATCCACACGTGCCACTGTACGGAAGGTAGGCCACGGGTTTCACAGTGGAAACTGTTGCAAGACCACTCCGGCATGTGGATGTACACTATCACAGGTAGTTTTTGACGCGTTGTGGTGGTGTCTTTCGGATGTACTTACCCGGTGCATGCCTTACCCGTATGTCAAAGGTGCTGGAAGGCTTGTGCAAACTACGTACTGTTTTCGCTTGAGCTGTGTACTAATATTAAAGCGAAGATTTCCTTGCCCTTCCTCCCGGGTGTGGCGGCGCTGCTGGGTCGATCAGTATCTCGGCGAATATTTGTGAAAATATATATATCGTGGGCGTTTATTTCGCACATCTTCCTCATCTGTATGTTATCATCATCATCCTCACACTTTTACCTATGCTCCTCTTCGCCTGTATATGTGATCATCATCATCGTCTGTGTGCTGCGCTGGTTCGCTGACGAGCTCCCGGGCCTAATAAACGTCGTCCCAACCAAGACGTCACAAGTGGCGGAGTGTGCTCTTCGGTCCTACGTCCTCTGGCCGTCCGGTCTGCTTCCTGGAACTTCGTTCAGGTCGCCGCTTGCGCCTACCCTCAGCTAGCATGCCGCAGGACGTGCAGCCTGGCGCCCCTATTGCCACCATTCCGACATCGCAAGTGCCTCCTTCCTTTATCATCAACAGCCCCCAGCGTGACCCCCATCTCTTCGCTGGTCTTCGCGGGGAGGACGTCGAAGACTGGCTGGACGATTATGAGCGAGTCAGTTCCGCCAATCACTGGGATGATGTTAATAAACTCCGCCATGTCTCCTTCTATCTGGTGTGGCGAAGACGTGGTTCTTTAACCACGAGAGACCGGCTTGACCAACTGGACTCTCTTCAAGCACCAGCTTCGTGAAGTGTTCGGCACACCGGCCGTTCGGGCCCGAGGCAGCTTTATGTTGCTCAATACGTGCTACATAAACGTGTTTTTCCGAGCGTCAAAGATGCCCGCGAATACACGCAAAGGGCCTCGATCGGCCAGTCCCGCGGAAATTTAGCGTGTATTCGCCGGCTTCCTTCATGCTCGGAAAAACACGTTTATGTAGCACGTATTGAGCAACAGAAAGCTTCCTCGGGAATTTATCATGTTGTTCTACAATTTTCTCATTGACACTTTTAATCTAGTTATAATATTTGAGAAGTTGAATAATTAATAAAGACTAATTATCTAATTAGGCGCAATGCAAAAAATACTCGGAGTATCTCCAAGCGACGGCAAAGAACAGTGCTTTGGTTCTGTGCAGCTACGTAGCATTTACATAGTTTTTAATGTTTGGCCCAAGTTAATTGAAACACCCTGTATGTAAGTTTCGTTATTCTAATGAATACATTGCCTTTACGAAAACGACTTCTGCTTTCGTTGTTTTCTTTTTTTTTTCGTCAGGAACTGTGGACTCTGATATAATATATTATTTTTCTCATTTCCTGTTTTGCCGTTCCCTAGTCTGCGTCATTTATTGCGATCAACATTATCAGCCTATTTCATGTCCGCTGCAAGAACAAGGATTCTAGCAGAAGTGTTCAGTGAGCCCAGTCTTGCGTCAGGAGACTCCATTCTATGCCTGCAAGTATTCTAATCTTATTACACCATCTAATCATCTGGCTTACCCGATTGCGTTTTTCTTACCTTTACATTCACGCCCTTCATCCAGTGGCATAGAGGATCGCCTATCCGATCGACGCATTACAAGAGTTGCTCAGTTAAGCTCGATCGTTCCTTTGAATGTTTACCAGAATGTCAGCTGCGCTGGCTTGTTTTGTAATCTATATACAACGTTGTTATGCCGCCTCTAGATCAGGGTGGCGTTCACGAAAGCCTAATCGTTCCGCATTGTAATGGCTGACACACCTACGTGCGTCACTACTGAACTGTGAACTACTGAACAAGTGCTGTGTTTTTGTTCCCGTTATGATGTCCAGCGCCGTCTTCTCCGGACAACATTAAATCCGTAAGAGTCAAGACCGTTTTCAGAAGCCAAGATTCACGGACCATGGCCGTGTGCGTCGCTGGCGCACAGAGCAACGAAGGTGTTGCTACAGTACTTGAAGTCGACGCGTCTCTGCAACCGTCTATATAGCCTCGTGCACCTCCAAGTGCGCGCGCAAGTAGAGCTCTCTGTCTTACCTTCTTCGCCTCTTTTCACACCCTTATCCCCTTCCCTTAGTACAGGGTAGCTAACCGGACGTGCGTTCTGTTAACCTCCCTTACTTTTCTTGCTTCTCTCTTTCTATGTATACTGCCCTTTTCCTGCATGTTAATGTTACATTTATCATTTCCCGCTCCATCAAACATTGCACGGTCCTTAGTTTATTCTCAAGCTTCTTCGTTCTACCTCCGAGTTTCGACAGCATGGGGCATAATGCACTGATCGTATTCTTTTCCTTCCCGGATTATCGATATGTTGCAGTTTGTGACTTGTAGTACCTGCAATACGTGCTGCAGCCCATTGTTATTCGTCTGTAGATATCCTCCTTGTGATCCGAGTATCCTGTGAATTTTACATTAACATAACTCTGCGCAGCTTCCAAGAGCCTAGCTGTTACAAAACACGAACTTACGTTTCCTCTCCAGGCTATTGAACCTTTTGGCTTTCGGCACGTTAAACTTTAGTCCTGACTTGCATAATGCAAGTGGAGCCCTGGACTAGGGGCCCCAACCACGGGACCTCAAATTTCATTTTATCTATTAAAGTTTCTCTCTCTCTCTTGCATAATGCATGTCAGCAATTTCTCGAACAACCCTTCAAAAGTGCGCATCGTGATTTTCATTGCCTTTTCGTGTAACCCGCAGGTGGAATGGACCGGAGTCAGCCTCCCTCCAGCCCCGACGATCCGCACAGCGCTGCTCACTCCGACTACAATGCCCCTGGCGGCGGCCATGGTTACGCTCCTCATAACCGTGGCCGCTCCGAGACACCAGACTGACGGCCACGATCTCGTGGTGGACGTCTACTCCGGCGAAGACGAACAGCAGACGAGGCCGCTGCGGTTGCGCCCGGCTCGCGTCGAACCTTACTGCTGGACTGCCGGTGTGACGTACACCTACCAGACGGAGGGCATCTTCAGACCCACGGTGGTCGCCTGGTTCAGTGGCCACAATGCTTCGTGGGTCGCGGCGCACAAGGACTTCGTCGGCGTCTACCGCAATCTGTCGTCGGTACAAGACGCCTGGCTACGCAGCTTGCTGGTCATGCCGGCAGATGTGGTCCCTACACGGACGAGTATCAGGTGGGCCTGCAGAGAACACAATGCGTCTGGCTTGTAGTCTATACAAAGCTGCAGTTGGGGGTCAGTTGGTAATGCACTGAACGCACTGTGTTGCACAAAACAGCGCGTTTATCTGCTGACACACTGCAGTATGTAGCGCTGTGAGGCATCGGTGTATGCATGCCGCATTATATCCGCAATGACCTGGGGAGCCGCCTTCATGGGTCGATCTGAATGCTAACGCTGTGCGCGCAAGACTGTCAGCAGCCTCGTTGCCTGCTACGCCAATGTGTGAGGGTACACTCCGTTCAGTGGTGGAACATGTTTGCAAAAATGTGCCACTTACTAACTGTAACTTACGTGGAACCAGACTAAGAGGGCAGCCACTGAAAAACAATGGTAAAACCCACCATGGCGTAATTTTTTTTAACATTACATGTAATATATGGATGGAATACTAGCGTACTCTTTAACAGTACTCTTATACAGCTTGTTT
This sequence comes from Dermacentor silvarum, assembly GCF_013339745.2. Classification (NCBI taxonomy): domain Eukaryota; kingdom Metazoa; phylum Arthropoda; class Arachnida; order Ixodida; family Ixodidae; genus Dermacentor; species Dermacentor silvarum. Next base: position 46,921,872 of record NC_051155.1, read on the forward strand.
AATCGCAACCCGCGTTATAGTAATTGCAGCATATGTTAGGAGGGAACCCTATAATCGTATCCAAATTAGTCATTGAGTTAATAATGTCAAGCTTCTGCAGTGTGGCAGCCTAGCTAATCTCAAGACACATGCTCAACATTTCATGTCCACAGGTGCGGCCTCCGGGAAAAAACTAGGCTACCGGTCGGTTACACCGTTTCATACGCCGTCAGTAGAGTGATCGGCAGTTGCCGGCAAGAAAACGACGACACGCCTTCAGCGACGTGCGGCAGCCGAGAGTCGGTCCTGCTCTTCATCTCTACGGGGGGTGCCGGCCACGAGATGGCGTACGTCTTCCAGGAACCCGGGACGTACCGCGTCGCGGTGACGCTGCGGAACCCGCTCAGCGAAGCCACGGCGACGAAAACTATCAGCGCGCTGGATGAAATTCGAGGACTGCGAGTGAACTTGAGTGCCCGCGCTGTGGGCGGTGGCGACCGCCGCCAACCTTTCGTCGTGGCGACCGGTAGCAACGTGACGCTCTCGGCTACATACGAAGCAGGCACCGACGTCCGCTGCTCGTGGCGCGTTCTTCCTGCTTGTGGCTCCTGCCTCGTCGTGGTGCCTGCGGAAGGACTGCGGGAGCCAGCGAAGGCGTGCGTGGCGTGGTTCCTGTTTCCCGTTGCCGGCGCGTATTCGGTGACCGCGGAAGGCCTGGAACGACCTGGGCCAGCGGCACAGAGCTAGCCTAACTGTCCCTGTGATTGCGCAGGACAGGGTGAGAGGTCTGCGAGTGTGGTCTCTTGGTCCCCGGTGGGTTGCGACGGTGGGAGCGCGGTTTGTGATCGGGGTGATTCTAGAAGAAGGCACGAACGCGACTATCGCGTACCGGGTGCCGGGACGGCAGTGGACGCCGCTGCGAACTTCGCGTTCCGGGAGCGGCGCTCGCAGGGCCTCGCTTCGCTTCGGCAAGGCGGGTCTCCAACGCGTGGCAGTGCGCGCCGCCAACTTGGTGTCGGTTGAACGCGCCGTCGTCACCGTGCGCGCCTTCAGGCGCCTGCCGAGGAGCCTCGTCCTCGGTGTGGTCAGCTGCAAGGGTCACCGGGCTACGGCGGCTGTCTTCACCAGGGGTGAGTTTCCGTGCTTCTGTCTATATATGCGGGCGGCCATTGCATCTTGGGAACAAACATGAAAGCAAGCGAGGACACAAATGAACGAACAAGGAATAAGCCAACGAACAACTTAATAATGTTATAATAGCGCAAGAAACGAGGAAGAAGAAAGAAAAAAGAAATAAAAACGAGAGAACATTGTGCATGTGTGCAAGTTCTTAATGTATGATGCGAATGCGCGACGGAGTTTGCAATCTCGCCTGTCGTTGAAAATGCATGAACCTCGCAGTGAAGTTGTCAGTTCACCCGTAATGTCGTAGAAACTGCAAATGTAGACGAATGGGACGACATTTGTCTTAGGAGACGTTCACTTGGCCTCGAGGAAAAATAGTTCCCGTATGCCAGCTGTGCCGTTTGCTATTGTAATAGACAATCTGAATACTGCAGCGGTGCGCATATGTGTTCTGAATCGACGCCATTTTTTATGTAGTTCTATTATACCTAGCATGTTCTATGATACCTAGCCGGAAAATCCCTTGGACGTGTTTTGCTGCGGCTGCAATTAATAGCTCTGAACTAGGTTTCCTGCGTGAGCCTGTGTCTTTCGTAGCAGTAATGGAGGCGAGTGGAGCAGGCGTTACCTATTGAAACATTGTTACGTATGGAAGACTTGCGCGAGCACACACACACACATGAAGAAATAGAGATATACAGGACGAGCGCTCGTCGTTGCTGTCCCTTATTTTTCTCGGACTTCCATAAGCAAACAGACAATGAAGCCAGAGAAGGCATAGGGCAGATTGGCTGTTATGGTTTACTGAAATGTAGAAATGATGAGGTAAACACAAATGAAGCTGGTCGAAAAGAGGCCTTGGAGCAGGTATGAGTCGAATCCACGTCTTCCGCGTTACGCGTGCGCTGCATTGGCAATTACCATTTACCGCGGTCCCATCTTCCTCCCGTCCACTTTCTTCAGTACATTTGTGTAGGTATAGCCCTGTCGAGCGTAAGCAAGGTGTTCTGTCGGGCTAGTAGGTGCACATGCGGACAACATAACTTAGCGTGAAGACGACAGTACACAAATCAACGAGGGACACCGCTGACTTTATCAGCTGAGTTTTATTGAACTGTCGAGTGCTAGTCAGCGCCGCTCATGGCCGTGGAGGCGAAGGTGGAACACGCTTTCAGCCGCAGGCGTTACCTAGTGCACTTGGCAGGAGGCATGCAACTGGTCATAAATCTCTCCTGTGCCACATAATTGCCCGAAGGGTGCCAGAGTCGAGGCGCTCGCTATACAGTCGCCGTTGCAGTGACGGTGAACCACAGTGTGACAACGCGAGTGTCACAACGCAAACTGTTTATTGTGCGAACCTGTGCCCAGCAAAAAAAGTTGGCCGCATATCTGCTTGCTTCGCTGCAAATGACGTCGAAAGACGATATTCTTCTGCCGCCCCTGATACGTAACACCCTCTCTTCTCTCCTCCTCCCACCCCTCACGGTCTTCCCTCCCCTCTCACTCCTCCCAGGATGGAATGGAGGTTTTTATGAATTCTATTCAAATTTCCCGCGATGATAATGATTTATTGGCATCCCCTTTGAAAGGGGGCGGCGACAAATAGTCACCTAGCCTGCTTGAATAATCAGGTATACTATACCTGTTCTTTATTTAGCATTTTTGTATACCTTTCATTATTTTTCTTGTTGAAAAATTTACCTTGTACCTATGATTTTAAGAGATCAGGTCGTATCCATCTTTTCCCTGCTTTCCTTCCACCAGTACTCTAATCGTCTCTTGCTGATCTCTACGGCTGATCTGTTGATGTTTCCTTCCACTTTAAACCCAAGCTCTTCTGGGAGTTGCACGTTACCTCCGGTTCTCGCTGGGTGGATCCCGTCGCATTCCATTAGGATGTGCTCAGTGGTCTCTGGATCTTTACTGCAGCATATACATGCCTTGTCTAGTTCCGAATATTTGTTCCGGTATGTTTTGGTCCTTAGGCAACCGGCTCGAGCCTTCAAATAGCAAGGCACTGCCCTTTGTGTTATCGTACAGATTTTCCCTTCTAATTTCTTTCTTCTCATTCTTCTAAGTCTCCATTGTCCTTTTTGTTTCTATTCTTTGCATCCAAGTCACGGTCTCTATTTCTCTCACTTTCTTTCTGATGACTCCTGGTTGTCTATTTACAGTTTCGATTACCCTGTACTTGGTTGTGCAACTTCCTTGACCTCTTCCTCCATTCTGTGTCCACGCTTTTCATGTAGAGATACTTGTGCACTTTAGCCGCCCATTTATTTTCATCCATGTTCCTGAGCCTTTCTTCAAAACTAATTTTGCTCTGTGTTTCTCTGACTTCAAAAGAGGCCCAACCCATGTCCCCTTGCACTGCCTCATTTGTGGTATTACCGTGGGCTCCCAAAGCCAACCGGCCTACTGATCTTTGGTTAACTTCCAAACCCGCCAATATATCCGATTTCAAGCATATAATGGCATTTGCGAATGTTAGCGCTGGCACCATTACTCCTTTCCAGATTCCACGCACCACCTCATACTTATTGTGGCCCCACAGTGCTCTGTGTTTCATTATTGCTGCATTCCGCTTCCCCTTTATTTTCAGATTATCTTGGTGGTTGCTTTCCTTCGTTTATGTGTACGCCGAGGTACTTATATTGCTTCACTATGGGTATTACTTGCTGTTGAATTGACACCACGAAGTTACTCGTCTCTTCATTAAAGATCATAATTCCTGATTTCTCTGTGCTAAACCTAAGTCCTAGATTTGTCGCTGCATTCCCACAGATATTCGCAAGTATCTGTAAATCTTTTTTATTGTCCGCTACTAGTACAATGTCGTCTGCGTACATCAGTCCAGGGACCTTCTGTTGCACCATTTGTCCATTACGCATGCGATGGCGCGTTCGGCCTGCTCTCGCCTCATCTGTTGGGACCGTTTATTACTGTTGGCTTAAAGCCGGCTACGGAGCCGCGGCTTCAGTCGGCTTGTTTTTAACGCGTAGCGTCTCTTCGACACCTTTTCTAACACGCTCGACACCAATCCTAACGCGTTGATTTTTGATTTACTAACGTAAAAACCAGTCAAATATGTATCCTAAATAAATGAACGCTGCGGATCACGGTTATGTACATATATTTTGCCTCAAATAGGCCTGAGGTTCCCTTTGCGCTGTATAATGTTGACGTGTATGACCGCGTGCCACCAGTGCTAGTAGCTTGGTTGGTTTTGGCCGGGCGGTTGAATCGAGTGGCAGACAGACAGACAAAGTTTTTTTTTCCGCGTTTAGGTAGCCCAAGAAAGTCTTTAATAAGCAACACTTAGCACAATGATAGCGAGGAGTATATGCCCGTCGATCGTCGAAAATCTGATGTGCAGATCATACGCACACGCTATTTATACCAGTGTTGCGGAATGGGCGCCCCCATTCCATTCCAATTTCATTCCGGGGAATTAGAACTTGCCGCAATTACATTCTTTTCAATTCATCGGAATGAAAAAAAAAAAAACTTAGCCCATTCCCACTCCGGGAATGGCCAGGCAGTTCAATTCTATTCCTGTAATTCCTCAACGTAGGAAAGACATCCTTGATAGTTTTATGGAGTTACCGATAAACGCACCATAAAGCTGATGTCATCAGACGCCTTAATAACAGCAAAAATATGCAAAACACCTTACCAAGGTCAAGGGAAAGTAGCTTTTTGACATACCTGGTACAGTACAACCACACTACGAATTCCCATAGGGGTCCAGTTATCTCGCTACCTATAGTACTTGCATGCTCATCATGTTTTAACGGCTTGTGATGTTTTAATATTGTTTAAGCTTAAATGTGTTAATGCTGAAATGAAGACAGCGTATTTTTATGCTGAGAAACGTAGTGTTCATGGAGACCTTATATTATGGCGTCGTCAAGAGCAGCCTTTCGATGAACAGGCACAGAGCTGCACCCAGCGATGAAGGCCGACGTTTTCTTCGGCTGGCACGTTCGTGCTTTCTTTTTAGGTGCCGAATCAACTTAGATGAAACTCCCGCTACAGCATGTATAGTTTCGGAGCAAAGCTTGCAGCGTGCAGCTTGTTTGTTTTCTTCACGGCAAATTTTTTTTAAAAGATTGTTTCCAATGTGCCATGTTGGCGGACTTACTGCGTACGGGAGCCGCTGGGCGCAGGAGACAGTGTGGCAGTGCGTTATGGAAGCGTTTTTTATTTGCAATAGAAGGCTGGAAAGGAGGGGGGGGGTGGCAGCACAGAAAGCAGAGAGGGATGCTTCGAAGCATTCTAGCATTCACAGTATGAGCGAACTACTAAATTAACCGTTGGACTTCTCTAGCCGCTAACAGGAATCAGCGTGGTGGCGGCGCCACCGTATTCTAAATGGTTTGGCGGGGGGGGGGGGGGGGGGGGGAGTACAAAGTGAGACGGCGCGCAAGCTGGTATGCGAAAGCTTGCAGTGAACACAAGCATCGCGCCAGCGTCAATACGCATCACAACTAAAGGTACTTGCAGACTACGTTCGTAATGTGCAGATATTTCGCAAGAAACGAGAGCGCAAACTAAAAAGCGCAACTAAATTGTTCAGACTACAATCGTATGAAGCGTTAAGAGCGCAACAGTTGTCACGCACGCGAGCGTAATTGTTGTAAGGCCCGCTACTTTTACGTTTCATACAGATACGACAGTTACGGCGTGGCCAATAAGAGCCGCAGTGTCGGTTTTAATTTTCCGGTGACGCGACTACCGGCATCCCCAGTTAGAGCAACGGCCCAACGGACATGGCTGCGTGTGTGCGTAGTTCGAGTAGTGTGCGTAGTTGTGTGCGTAGTCTGTTTACAGGCTCCATGTTGAAATCCACTGAGACGCAACTGGCCAGCTCACGTCTTGATTGGCTGGTCTTAAGATGCATAACGTATGCAACTGACAATGTGAACGACCAGCATTGTTAATGATCTTAGCGCTTGTAAAGCGCGATACGGTCTTTATGACTGATGCGCGCTTTGCTAACGTTACGGCCGCAGTCTGAGCATACCTTTAGAGAAGCGCTTTTTCGAATATGCGTCCGAGTCGCCGATGGCGACAGAAGCAAAAACAAAGTGAAAGTGGGGGTGCGTGAAGGGTGGGGAGACCAGCCCAGGGTCGGCCGGGCGAATGGCGCCGCCAAGGTAAAACAAAAGATCACAAGGCGTAAGGGGGTGGGGGTGAGTGAAGGGTGGGGAGACAGCAGTCGGCTGGGGCGAAGGCGCCGTCAAGGTAAAACAAAATCACAAGGCGTAAGGGGGGGGGGGGGGGGGGGGAGTATGCCGCCGCCGTAGTTCCGCACGACGGATACCAACGGCATAGAACCGCGGTTACGCGAAGAATCGAGACAAACTTCGGAGCAACTCAGTCTACAAGGACATAATTGTGGTAGGCGCGTTGCTTCTAAATGCACCGTACTTGTAATCAGCCAAGCCATTTTAGAAATACTGCTTTATTGTTAAATTCGAGGCTCTGACTCGATAATGTTGGAACGTGGGCTGGTGGTTCTCCGGCATATTTTGACAAAAAACAGCGCGTAGCCGAAAAGCGCTCTATTTTCGTAAAAATACGTAATTCCATTCCCATTCCATTCCGGGCAAAAGGCGCTTAATTCCATTCCCATTTCATTCCGGAGTGGCGAAAATGTGGAATGATTCCGGAGTCATTCCAATTCCGGAGTGTAAAGTCCGCAACACTGAGTTATACAATTTATTAAACTTTCAAGCGTAATCGCTGGTGCTCACGTGGGTTCTAGAATGTACATCGCTGTTCGGCGTCGCGACGGTCCTTTCATTTCCTGGTGTTGACGTCGGAAAGGGCCCTAATAAGTCCATCCCGATCTGTTGCAACGGTTGGCGAGGCCGTTCAATAGACTACAGTAATCGCTCTGTTCTTGTTGCTGGTGTCTTGCGTCGCCGATAGTCTCGGCAGGTCTTCCCGTATTGAGCGACGTCGGCTTCGAGGCGCGTCCTGTAATGCATCTGCTGCACCCTCGACAGTGTGCAGGAGAAACCGGGGTGCCCAGCTGCACGACCACCCGACCGCAGCTCGGGTCGTCGTGTAGAGCGCGTAGCACTGGTGACCGCGATGATGATGGTACGACGAGAAATGCAGTTGGCGCGGACTGGTGAGCAGTTCTCCTTCACAAGGACGTCGTTTCGCGAGGAAAACGAAGAAAATCTGCGCCAAGACACCCTTGTGACAACGTCGGTCTTGTCTCAGTTCAAGTACTCGGCAAGGCTTCCTTGTTTCGGGTCTGCTCGCAGCTCTTCGGTGAAGTCGTCGGCGCTTATTGTTCCTAGGGTGAAGCCGAACACTATTAAGCCTCACCGAGCGAAGTGTGATGTGCTACAACACGATTGATTGACATCGTTACAATGGGAGAGTCAGCTTTGAAAAGCCACCTGAAGAGCTTGAAGCGTTTGTGCAATTCAGTGGCTGCTTAGTAGTAGTAAAACTTTAGTTGTTGTTTAGTTGGTTATTCCCAGGGGGTGGATCCATTATTCCAGGGTCCATTTGCTTCTGCAATCCATCTGGGCCGGTCGATCAGTTTTCTCTGGTTGTCCAGGACTGTGCAGGAAAGAGCGGCTTCCCACAGGGAGGGGTTGGGTACCGGAAATTTAGCGGGTGGTTTGGGGCATTCCCACCTGGAATGGTTGCTTAGCTGTAAATACTTGTGTATGGTCTCATCTTTCATGTTTGTGTGAACGTCTTTTTTCCATGGCCCTGCTTCACCAAAATCATGGATCACCAACAGCCCGTCAGTACCTATTAAGTAAGCATTACATCTAAGTAGAAGGTACGAATATTTTTTAATTAATGCCTATGGCTGAAATTGGTTGCTACCTCCTTGAATGTAGCCTTCAGCGCCTGGGAATCCTTGAATCGTCCTTGAATTTTGCGAGGGATGCTCTGTACGAACCCAGGTAATGACAATGCTGTAATGTACAGTTAACAGCCGCTTGACAATTTCTGCTGGGTTTTGTGCGTGACGCGAACCCAGAGAGTGACTGCCCCTTTGCGTGAATCTCGGAGGCCATAACGAACATTGCCGTCGCGGACGAAGGCGACGTTGCGCGCATCGTGGCGAAGTTGTTCTTGCGAAGACGGCGGTGTACATTCGAAAGCCAGCAGCTGCCGTGGTGAATGAGGTAAGAGCCGAAATAATCACGAAAGCCCACTGATTCTTCACGTTCTTTCTTTTTGCCGACTCCTCGTTACCGCAATGTAAATTATTAACAAAAATGCGATGATTATACCGGCGATATGCTCAGGGACAGCAGCGGAGCGCCCATCTTTAAATTTATATTAGCGACTCGTCGTATTATCGGCCAGAAGGGAAAAGGCAGGCTGACGCAGCCAATCGGCTTTCTGGGAAGCCTTGTCCGTTATTGACGTTTTCGGCGCAGAGCTATTGTCGCCTCCCGGTCGATTTCGAAGTTGGTCGACCGTCCTGGAGTGAGTCGCGGACAAGCAAGCATTCGCGCCGCTGGACGAATTGGCGCGGAGTCGGGCCTCTCTCAGCGCACGTAACCGAGCAGCGTCACTCGCCTACACGTATACCGAACGCCGCCGCGGTATAAAAATGAGCTACGCGCAGAACCGACCGACCGGTGGGCCGGCTCGCAATCGCGCAATATGCTTCGCCGAATGTGCCGACTTCTTTGCCGCGTTCACCTCCTTTGCCCCTCACCAGCTTTCTTCCAAGAAAGAGAAAAAAGAACAAAGAAGTTTAAAGGAGAAGCACACACAGAAAAGTTCCTATTCGCACGCGGCTACGCTCATGCACAGTCGCGCATGCGCCGTACAGTGGCGAATTTGACGCAGCAGTGACTCGCCGCTGGCGAACAAATATTGCCCGCCTCCCCTCGCCATCTCTCCCCCAGGAACCTCCGCATTGCACCCACCTCATATCCTCCCGCCATAGGTCTCCCCTCAGCCTTTCCTGCTTTGTTTCGGTGGGAGAAGAGGTGTCGGGGAAAGGAGGCGAGCGTGTGATGGGAGAGGGTGCAGAAGCGGCGTGCAGACGGACGAGCTGGCAGCGTATTTGCTCGCAATATAGTAGTGGAGGCGCTTTCGCAAATTTAAATGTATGCGCTGCGCGCGCCATCGGAGGCGCGCGTCCGGGAATTTTGCGCCTCGGGGAAAAAGGAGCGGTCTCTGAGCGAGCGAGCGAGAGAGACGATGCAATATCGGACTCCCGACTACTACTGGCTGCGGCTGCTGGCACCGCTTGGACCACTGCATCTGTGGTCTGGCTTTAAAGGTCCCACTATTCTCTTTTTCTTTTTTGCCCTGTAGAAAGGCCGGTTGACTGCTGAAGGAAAAGGAGACAGATGAGCATTTAAACTGATTTGGGGGAAAACAAAAGTCAGCAAAAACGAGGTAAGGACGAGGCACGTTACCTCTTACACCGCGGGACGAGGTAAGGCGTAGGTAGCGTGCGGGGCCGGGTGAGTCAAATCTCTCAGTTGTTTCGCTAGAAGATCGCAGGATTGCAGAAGCTGAACGGGGTCTCAGTCAGTCGAGAGCAAAATTCACGCTCCTGTTCGCACCCCAAGGCTGACCGCGTTTCCTTTGGCAATTTAACAGTGGTGAGTAATTGGCTACAAGGGTTAGCCAGCGCTTGGGAGCCGGTCAGTCGCACGTCGCTTCCGTGTTAGAATGAACGACTGCTCGCTAGGCCTACTCTCCCAAGCTAGCCTCCTGAGGGGTCTCATGCCACATACGTATTGTGGCCTCCACGACGCGCTTAGTGAGAGCGTGTACGAGCCGATCCGTGGCGATGATCCGGCACGTCCCGCGCGCAGGTCCGTCGCACCCTCTGCTCGTGCGTGCCTCGCTCTCTGTCCATGGCGCGCCTCTTTAGCGACGCTCGTCGCCGGCCGGAAATTGGACGCGCTCTGCGCGTTGAAGCCAGCGTCCAGATTTTTCCCTCTCTGTCTTTAGAGCATAGGAGGACGAGTAGCGGACACGAAAATCGCTCTCAGCGACGCCGCCGGGAAGTCTGCCAGGCGACCGAGTGATCCTGAGCCTCGGACTGCACGCAGCGTCTCTCGGTGTATTTTATGTCCCCGTCTTCACGTTCGTCCGTCGCCGGTCGACCAGCATAGAGTAGTGGGGGAGGTGGCGCCGAGAGGACCGGGTTGGAGCCCTCCCCTGCCGGTGTGATGCAGGGGAGCGGTCCGCGCCGCGTGTTTGACCGGAAGAGAGCGAGTCCCGACACTCGAAGGCACCTCGGACGACGCCGTTTGCCCCGCTCGTATATACGTGCGCCGTTTACAGGGACGAGTCATTTTACGCGCGCCTGTGTGTGTGTGTGTGTGTGCGTGTGTGTGTGTGTGTGTGTGTGTGTGTGTGTGTGTGTGTGTGTGTGTGTGTGTGTGTGTGTGTGTGTGTGTGTGTGTCCTCCGCCTACATATCAGAAGAGGCTGTGTCGTTCTTTGTTTGCTCTGCTGGGCGGCTAAGTGAAGGTCGTCGCAAACAAGGCAGCCGTCCATGCTGTCGCGATGCTGTATCGAACCCTTCGATCCAAAGATCGCATCGAGTCGGCTGTGAGCTCGCTAGAGGGATCGGCGGGACGGAGACGATATTTAGCTTATCTATGGGAGGTCTCGTCGGGAAGACTTTAATAGTCGCAATGACTATGACAGAGGTCAAGATTGTGTAAGACATCGGCTCTAAGCAGTCACTATAATTTATCTTTTTTTTTCTTTTAGATACAACCGAGTTCATTCATTTCTCGTGAGCGGTTGCCTGTCAACATCATTTCCGCGTTCCACATTTATTTCAGTGCAGCTAGATGCGTTCGACGTAAGGCTTGAATGGCATGCTCGCTCATGAGTGGACTTCGCTCGAGGTCGCACTCATTTCAGAGCCGTAACAGTGAGTATGCACGGCAGAGAGTGAGTGGATGTGAATGCGGGCCATTGTCGTACGCTACCACCGTAAATAGTTGGGCTTGCCTGTACCTGTATAAAATATTGAAGAGTGAGTTTCATGCTGAATTCCATTGGTCGAGTAGGATCTCTTTCTTGCAGCGGTAGCTATAACGCACTTTTCATACAAGTTTTGAATGGTGTCGCGGTGGCAGTCCGTCGCAACCATGTCACCCGATGTCGGAGGTCATGGTCGTATCGCATAATTTGTCGTGGCCCTCTCTCGAAAAGCGAAACTTTGTGTAACCATGCTCGATGTGCTCGACAAAGATGTAGAGCATGAAGAATAGGATTTAAACGACGGTGCCTTGATAACTGAAAATGATCAACACACAGATGTCGTCAACTTGCGTCAGATGTGGGTAAGCATGGTACTGCGTTAATTCAAAACGGCTGCATCTAGCTATCTATCTCAAGTGTAGCGTGAGTTGCACATGACCTCTTGTTTTTATGGCCTTAGGATCGGAACGTTCTTAGTTGATTTGCCACAAGATTGTATGGCTTCTTGCTAGCGTGAAGTATTTTCAAATCTACCTGCAGAATGCACTATGAGCAAAGTTTGTGTGATTTTGCTGGTGTATTCCTTCGGTAAGCAGCCCGAACCTCTGGGAAGCGTGCCGGTTCCAGTTTCGGCGCTTTCTCTTACAGGACACAGCACGGTGCTATGCTATGTGCTATGTAAGGTAGTATCGTATGTGGAGCATCGTGCATGTGCTGACCACGGTGAAATGTAGTAGTCAACTTCGTCGACTTGCCCATCTCGCAAGGCGTCCAGCAATCTAGCATGCCGGTTATCGCGTGAAAGGCGTATCATCCGAGTGCGCAAGCTCGTTATCTGCAACTGAAAAGAAAAGCGCGATACACATATTGCTAGACGAGACGTTTCGCGGTGCTGGCGTTGTGGGATGGCACAGGGACCGCGGCTGCGCGGTGTCTAGTAACTATCAACGCAGCCTATATGTTGCTCCACGAAGCTTAAATCGACAGCATAGTAGTTGTATGGCCTTGTCGGTCAAGTCGGCACTGTAGTCTGTCCTGCTACGTGGTGTTTTTTTTTTTTTTTTGTGCTTCCGGGTAAAGGTGCAGCAGGCACGGCTGCGAGAAATGCGAGCTTCGATCAACTTTGAAAAGCGGACGAACGTCGGCGGCTCGTTAGAAACATTTCTGCGTTCGTTACCCGTGGAGCGAAGCTAGAGACAGCTAAAATATAGAGCGGCCGTGCTTTTCTATAGAGGCTAGTTTAGAGACAAGCGCGCTTGATTGAGGAGCCGTGGGGGAGGTTGTCCGTGGTGCGGACGCGAGTGTTGAGCTCGCAAAAAATAATAATAATAAAAAAACAAACCAGAATTAACTCGCGTACTTTAAAGCCCCTTTCTCTCGCTGGGTAGAACAAGTTGCTTCTGAGTATCACGGGGCCTCGGGGCCATTTCACGATGAGCGGGCGATTCCGGCCTCTGGATAGAGAAGATGGGCGACAGCATTGAGCGAGCTGGTTGAAATAGTACAGTGCTCGAAGAAAGAAGGGGTCCAGCAAGAAGAAGAGATAGCACGCGACAGGACCTTATTCTATCCTTCTTTCCTTTCCTCTCTTATTTTTTTTCCCGTTCCACGGCGTTCCGTTCGCACCCCCTGCCATTCCCCCACCACCGATCCCGCCGAGTGCCGTTGTCCCCTCCGCCAGTTCTCTGCGGCAGCGGTTGCAGGGTTAGGGTCCGATGCGCTGCTGGCGGCCGAAGTCGCTTCATGCATGGGGAACCAGATTCACTGGCCGAAGGAGCTCGCTCGCAGGACGGCAGCGACGCAGTGGTGAATTCTAATTTTGTAAGCGGCTCGTCTCCGGAAAATGGATCGCCGAGCGAGCCTGGTTTTGCGGGGAAAGGGCGGATCCCCTTCTGGGTATCTTTTTTTTCCCCCTTCTGTATATAGATACATTTCACGTAGATGTACGCGGCTTACCACGAGGCCCCGCTAGCGGGCTGGCTCTACTGGCCACGACTTTGGGGTCTCCGAGGCCGGGGTCCACCGCGCTTTAGAGAAAGCGTAGGGCTGTTGCCGGGCGTATCTTTATTTCCTTCCAAGATCAAGCGAACGAAGGGGGGAGGAGGGAGAGTGCTGAGGCTGAGAGAGGAAGATTAGCTGCGCCTGGATATACTCTTCGTCTGAACTTTGTTAGGCAATTGCCTATTTTTCATTTGCTTCTTTTTTTCTTTTTCTCGGTATGATTTGCAGCGGGATACGAGGACGAGAAACCGTAATGTTGTCGAGGGAGACGAGCGCCGCTGACGTGGGATATTTACAAGCAGCTCCGTGTTTTCGCGTTTGTCAAACCCACCCCCATTTAGGCGAAATGACTTCTGCAACAACGCGGAAGAAACATTTCCGCCTCTCCTGATAGCGAAGAGCACGGAAGCGTTCTTTTTTTCTCTGTGTCTTATTGTGGCAAGGAAGCGGCTTCATCCCCTTCTTCGATGACCCGCCCTTGATGTTGCCGTAGTTGCTTCAACTGGCGTATTACCCTTGTAACAAGCTCCTCGACGAGTCACCGAAAAGTGTTTGCTTTAGTGGTACTGCAAGGAGCTGTCTCAGGCGACGACAGCTTCCTTGGAAGAGGAAATAAATTTCAGCTGCCAACCCGCCGCGGTAGCTCAGTGAGCTAAGGCGTTGCGCTGCTGAGCACGAGGTTGCGGGATCGCATCCCGGCCGCGGCGGCCGCATTTCGATGGAGGCGAAATGCAAAAACGCCCGTGTGCTTGCGTTGTAGTGCACGTTAAAGTACCCCAGGTGGTCAAAATTAATCCGGAGCCCTCCACTACGGCGTGCCTCATAATCCGAACTGGTTTTGGCACGTAAAGCACCAGAAAGAAGAGAAGAAGAAATTTCAGCTGCTTTGATAATTAGATTTCGGTCGTATGTTGATCGAAATAAATAAATTCAAACTACGTCTCTCGTGGTCCGATGTGACAAGGAACATCACACTAACAGTGCTGGGCCCGCGCAGTCACCTCCGCGTCAACTTCAGGAAATTACCATCGCAATGAGTCCAGACGAGAAAACTAGGCTCTAAATGGAATCGGAGTTTGTTTGAATTATCAAATAAAAACAGGTGAAAACAATGAAAGCAGTCTCGATACATTCATGGCAGCTTTAGTCACTCTAGGTACATGCAATCTTGGTAGCGAAGGGATTAAGTCATAGCGCGAAATTTAAGCATAGCAATGAAAAAAGGAAGTTATATGTGTAAGGAAAACAAGCATTTGATATTGAAGCAAGGCGAACGCAATCTAGCTTAGGAGTATGTCCCAGATGGCTGAAGACATAATGCTTAAGATGTCTTTTTATTTACTTTTTTTTGTTATCACATATATACACTAAGATTCGTTGGTTTCAGGGAGCATTTGAATGTTGTACAGCTGTTTTAAAATATATGCTCAAATATTTAGACCAAATATTTTCTGCCTAGTCGCGATGTTATTTAAATGTTGGTGGTAGACAAATAATCCCAGGGGCGCCAATACGTAAAGTTATCGCAATCTGTTTCTATTCAATTTCCTTTGTTATCCCTCCGCGACTGGTCAAACATTTTGGGGGCCACGCCAACATCACTTGTCTATCACGAGACTTCACGAAAACTCCCCATCTGATTATTATGCATTATTAGGCCGAACGAAAAAACAATTATTCCGATTATAGGCCACTGTCACCATCAGCCTTCAACAATTGGCGAAAATGTGTTCGGGTCACGCCTAGTTCGCCTATCTGTCAGGCGAAGTCATAAACTGCGGAAACTCGCCTCGTCAAAGTGACGTGTGCGCAATAATGATACATTATCGGTCAAACAAAAATTTACCGTTTTGGGGGGATAGCCGGGGACTGCCTCGTACCGAAAGGAATAGAATATGACTGTCCACTGATCGGAGCAGCCACCGATGATTGACTTATTTGTGTATAATAAAGATTTTGCGTGGTAGTATAATGTTGCCGAACCCTTTTGGCATGTATCTGACATTGCTCTGCCAAAACATCTTCACTGAGCATCTGTTTTGGCGGCGCTTTTAACGCCCCGTTGGACGTCGCCGCAATCGTCCACGAGCCGCCGCAAGGTAAGAGCAAGGGAAGGCGGACCAATCGGGGACGCCGGCACCACTCTCCTCACCCGATTGTCTACTTTCACTGCGATTGTCTACTTTCAATTAAATAAGGAAAACCTGTCGCGTCAGGCAGTGTTATGCGCTTTGAATCTAGAGACGTGGAGGCTCGAAAACAAAGTACAGACAATATTGCGGAAACTATTTTTCTGGTTTTAGAGCGCAGCTCTTAGGTGACCGTTCCCGCGGCGAGCGTCGGTGTCGGCGTAACCGAGCGAACGATCACAGCGGAGGACAAAAGAGCGAACGCGGAGCGCAGCGGGGATAAAAGACGCGAGAAGGGAAGCGGAGGAGGTGGGTGCACCGCAATCATGAGGCGGAAAGCGGAGGAAGAGGGTATGGCCGAAAGCGTGAGTAGAAAAGCGTAGTGCGGTGACGATGGCTACAAGATGGCGCCAGTGTAGCGCGCGTCGTCTGGGAGGCATGTCTGTGGCGGCTGCGTTGAATCGCGCCCACGCGTCACCCGCGCGCTGCCTGTCGCGATCTCCAGATTAGCGAGACTGTCGCGCCACACTTCGCTTCGTTTGCAACGCCAGCCAACACATCGCGAAACGAAGACACGTATAGAGCTGCACTCAAATTTCGCATTAGGGAGTATCGGGATCGTCGGTGAATTTTTGTGAGCGTGCGTCTCTTGGCGTCCAAGCAAGGGCCCCATCCTGAAGTAGTTGTGAGTTTACAGCGTAGCGGCGCATAGTTTTGAAGGTGTTGCTTGTGAGTAATGATTTAATTCACTAGATTTCAAGTCAGGCGGCCAATTTTTACTTCGAGAGGTGCACTGAAGAAAAAAGGTTAATTAAGCAGTATTAACGCATTACTTTTCACAGATGTTAAAAATCTCCCTACACCATCAGGACGAACTTTGGTAATGCAGAAAAGACGCTAAAATGAAATCAGGGTGGCGACGCTGCCACGAAGTCCCCCGCCCTAGTTCGTCAAGACGTCATGGATTTATAGACAGTATTTGCATGGTCCCATAGTTAAGAGTCTTTCATTTAAGTACTACACCGCGTTGTGAGTAAACCAGAGGCTCAACGATGCAAGTTGTAAAAAATTATCTGGCGCCAAAACTGCCCAAATACGAGAAAAATAAATTCACGAAGTTGCTTATATGTAATTGCAATGAGGTTGCCACAAGAAATTCAGAGAAAAAACGTCTGTACCTAGTATGTTTAATTAACTACCAAGACTTTCGCTCATGGAATGAATAAAAACAGTTATGAAAGAATACTTTATCATCATTTACTTGTTTCCGGTGTGTCGCGGTACAGAATCTATACATGCTTATGACTGCTCCATTCCCCGGACCGTGCCGTACGTCTAAAGGAGCCCACATGTCCTGACCCATTCTTTGACATGGCAAATCCGCAGCATGTGATTGACCGAATGGCCAACACGCTGCATCCGCAATCTGAAAACTAATGCTGCAGAAGAGTGCGGACAGTTCATCAGCCTCCCCTCCTTAATATTATCAAGTGCGCAGATTTCATGGTTGGTAGACAAGAATTTCGAAAGCTATCAAGAATTTAGGAGCGAATTGAAAAGTGGGCTATTAGGTACAGAATGTCCATAACTTGCCAAAACATTTAGAAATTTGTCTTGGCATGCCCCCTCGTCTGCTGTTATTTTTACATCCGTGTGCTAAGAAAGGTTAGGATATTTTTCCAGTGTTTCTAAAGCTTTCAGGAAAAAAGAAAACTTTTTGACAGGGTTTTTTCCAAGTGTGTGCGAATATTCGACACTTTCGAATAACGAATCAAATAGTGTCGTATTCGATTCGAAGACCGAATAGAATAGTCACTATTCGTAAATGGGCATACCTTTCGAATCATTTTTGAAGTTTCAAATCGTCAAATGCACCCCAATAAACAAAAATTGGAGCAAAAGTAGGGTAAACTTTCACCCCCGCGGGCATAGTACAGACATAAAACATGATAACCTGCGTCGTGAAGCATACTACGTCACTAAGGTAGCCATACTTTTCAGGCTCTACAGCAATCATTCGCACTCTCTGAAGAGCCCTGCGCATGTGAAGAAAGCACTCGGCTGCTCCTGATGCTTCATTTACGTTTTTAATACACAGCGTTTCATAACGTACTATATGTTATGACAGGAAACTGCTAAATTTGGCAATGCTGTGGTGTGAACATCGTTTTATATTTATTGTGATAACGGCTATTTATTATTCGAAAAGTATTCGAAACGTATGCGATTCGATGCTTTTCGGGCATTATTCGATTCGTACTTGATTCGGTCTCAAAAAACACTGTTCGCGCATCCCTAGTTTCTTCACAGCTTCAAAGTTTCCGGAAACTTTACATCACTATTTCAAGCCAAACAATATTCCATCCTATAAACGAGGACAGCGTTTTATTAGGCTGTTGAAACAACATTGCCTGTGAGCGCCCGGGCTTGTGTCGGCGGTTGCGTAATTTTGACGTCAGGAGATTGAAATTAAGTCAGATTGGAATAACTTTACGTTCTAACGCCCCAGTTCCGTTATTTTGAAAGCGTTGACGACGATGAGTATTCCACGTTATGATAGTGGTGAGGAACTCAGGTACCATCCTTACCTTAATGTGCATGGAAATATCTGCTCGCCGACAGCCCGAGTCGGGACAAAGAAGACGTTTGTGCGATAAAATGGAGCTTCGTATATGATTCGATCCCTGGTCTGAGTAGTTAATCCAGCTTATTCGATTTTATATTGCCTTCCGCCATATCTTTTACAACGCTCGACTTTACTCATCCTTCCCTTTCCTGTTCTTTTTCTTTAGTTTTGTTTATTTTACCGCTGATAGCTTGTATGTGACACGCTGGACGCGCTCCTTAATATCTTAGTGTGTGTTTACGTGCACATAGCTACGCGAATAGCGAGAACAGTGGTCACTCATGTTCTCTGAACACTTCGCCGCACTAGTTCCCTGCATTGTGGGTAAGCTTGAAGCTTGACTCAGTGGATCAAGAACGAAAGCGTGGAGGAAGGCACATACGTCGTCCGCAGCTGCCGTGGGCTTCGTCGGTTGAATGTGAGGATCACGGATGGGTTAGTGGCGGATAGTGGGCAAGCTGGTATTTTTTCTTTTTGATTCTTTCATTTAAACGACACCTTGTTGTGTGTGCAATATTATGCTGAGTCTTTGGGCTCCAGTCAATTTCGACGTAATCCTTCTATGTCATTAAAAGGTAAACATTAGGAGCGGGCGGAGGCTGTCAAATCCGACGAATTCACCAGGTGCCGGTGCGAGAACTCACCACTGGTCTTTTGGTTATTGCGTCTCTTCCGGCTTACCAGGCCTTCGCATTCACACCGGCGTGCCAACAACCTTTCCAAATTTGACCAGTTTGTCGGAACACCCAGTCGCTACCTGCGCTTACTTTCCCACATCTGGAAATAAGTGCATTATTTCCATAAGCTCCGTGTGCCTCCGAATGCGACTACTGTTGTATTTGGAGGCGCACAGAATTACAGCGCTACGTAAGCTCATGAATAGCGTAAAACACAATCCTATGTGCAGTAGCACACATTTCGTGCAACATAGGAACTGATTCATTAGATTGTTGTCTTAATATTTTCAACTTTGTAGGTCGGACCAAGATGAAGTTTCTGCGAGCCAGAATGCTACTTCTCTTGCTCTGCTGTTTTCGCCTGATTTCTCTGTATATCTCCGGGTAGCCGTCATGGATTGTTGCACGGATGCGAGTTGACGTCCCCGGGTCTCTGCTAGGGATGGCGACTTCAGCGGCGGCTGCGTCTAGGAAGCGGACCGGCCTCCAGAGCGACACCGACAGCGACGGTACCAGTGTCTACTCGCTCAGCAGTGAGGACTTCTCCGATGACGACTTTCAGCTTGTGAGGAGGGGCAAGGCGAAACGAAGAAACACCAGGGCTTACCTGTCTTCAAGCACGTCGACTGCAGGACCAACTCGGAATAGCGCAGTCAGTACAATTCTATTTATACCAGAACTCGCTACCGACAACCTGAGGCGACTCAACAGACAGTCTGTCTCGATCTTTCTCGCAGCGGTGGCGCCAAATCAAGTCACGGATGTCAGAGTCAACACACGAAAAAATGCCTTGGCTATTGACGTCGTACATGAGATGGCATGGATCACCTTGAGCAAACTTACGGAACTTGGCGGCTTGAAGGTCCGCTCGTGCATTCCTCTGGACAGTGATACCACTACTGGTGTCATCAGCGACGTGGACGTCTCAATCTCCAGCGCCGACTTGCCGATTTTAATTTAGCCAGCCGTTGATGGCTGCACCATCACTCATGTGTCTCGACTCGGCACATCCCTCTGTGTGAAGGTGGTTTTTAAGGGCGAATCTCTTCCCTCACACGTCAAGGTGGGTCACTTTAGACGCCCCGTGCGTCCATTTATCCAAAGACCCCTCCAACGCCGCAACTGCCTGAGGCTGGGACACGTGAGCGCTGTGTGCGAGAACGCGAGAATTTGCTAGCGTTGGGTACAGCCTGACGCTGTAGACTCCTGTGAAGCCACGGTGGTCAAATGCCCCAATTGCATTGGGTCCTATGATGCTACCTCAAAGGACTGCCGTAAAATGAGGAAAGAAAGGTCGGTCTTGAAGCATATGGCAAAAGACCGTTGGTCTCGTCGGGAAGCTGTTGCGGCCATTAGAAAGCGACGCTCCCGGCGCCGTCGGACTTCAAAGAACGAAGATTCCTCTATGAAGAGCGCGGCACATCCGACAACTCCTCCTCCTCTGCCCCCTAGGCCTGGCGGAGTTATGTCTAACTCTGACAAGGTCGTGCCGGAGAACACTAATACTGATACCTGGCCCGCGCTACCGAAGCTATAGCCGCCGCCACAGCAGAAGTCACAACCGAAGCCACAGCCATGGCCACAGCCGACGCCACAGCCGAGGCCACAGCCGGAGCCACAACCGATGTCACAGCCGGCACCACAGTCGCATCAAAGGATACAGTGCACCGCGGTAGAGTCCACTATGCCGACTCCCGATAAATTGCCCGAAGGAGACCGGCAAGTGGTTGTGATGCTTCGGTCCCTTGTAAATACCCTACGTATACTATTAAGCAAGCTGCATAATCCGTCAGCGCGATGTGCAGTGCAAGTACTGGATGCTCTTAATCCAGTGCTTGCAAGTCTCGAGTAAGCCCCATGGCTCATCCGCAGCCTCCTATTCACGCAACGACCACTGGCCCTTGGTTCATGTCAGATGTCTTCAACGCACATCACCAGCTATGGGACTTGCCTTTGGTGTCATGGTGCTTCGCTGCACACACAATGTTCACTCTCTTCCTCTTTTCCTTTTTCCCCCTTTCCCTTACCCCTTGTGTAGGGTAGCAAACCGGACGTTCGTCTGGTTGACCTCCCTGCCTTTCCTCTCTTCGCTTCTCTCTCTCTCTCTTCAACTTTGTAACGCGTGTAAAATTAAACTTTTATGTAAATTGTATTTGCGGAAGAACCGGAACGAAGCAGCAGTAAGACGCAACGAACACGGTTTGACAGTACTATACAAAATTGGCGTTCGCGTGTTACACGATAACTTGAGCGGTGTTGGTTCCCGCACTTAGAAAGAAATGATGGTTCTCATGTGCTGACATCTAGTTAAGGCTAACCTCTAACTTATGAAGTGCTTTCGATATTGGGTCTTCTAAGTTGATAATTAGGGACGGTAGGTTTCACGAAAAGTGCTTTATTTTTTGTTTAAAACTGCGTTATCACTGTCAGATTTGTTACGTTTGGTATGATGTATTCTCTCCTTAAAGGGATAGGGACACAAAATCTGAAAACTTTATGAAAATGCTGAAAATGAATCCTCAGTGTGTGATTACACCGAAAAGAAGTAGTCACTTAGCTCATTTTTAAGCCGATGGCTTTATTTTTGGCGTTTTTGTGAGCGCGCGCCTCGCCGCCCGACGCGCGGGAGTTGGATGGCGTGACGTCATGACACCCTCGTCGGATAGCCAGCCAGCCAGCCGCGGTCATTCGAAGCGCTCCGACGCCGCCACCGCGAGCATGCATTCGAGCTCTGGTGCGTCTACCAGCGATGAGTACACGTCTGAAGACGAGGATCATTCTAACTTGGCAAGAAATATTACCGCTTACGGTTACGAGCCTTCCGCGTCAAGCGACGAAGAAGAGCAGGCGGCCGTGGAAGTTCCGGTCAGGTTTTCGCTAACCGTAGCGCAAATATTTCGCTCTGCACCAGACACTTAATGAAGAATTATTGGTCATTTCCTGGTGTAAATTTTCGGCAGCGGCGTAATCGTGTTGCTTCCGAAGATTTACACCAGAAGCTAAGTAGAATGCACTTGGGTACTGCAATATTAGCTGTTTTTGTCTGTTTAAGCTCTGCGCCACCAGGTGGCAGCACCATAGCGGCCGCTCACGTTTGCGGTTCCGCCCGAACGCCTGAACGCCCGCGTTTACCCGATTACCGGACAAGCTAAAGCTCTCTAATAGGCAAGTATCGAAAGCTTACGCACCTTCTCGTCTCTGGGACACGTGTGCGACGGCGTGTCAGGACCGACGATGCTGTTATAACAGCAATGTCTGGGCATTTCCTTCCGCCGCGATGAACGCGTCAATAGGCTCCGTACAGTCGAGTTGGCGGCTGCTCTGGCGCCATCTGCCACAGCGACGCGACAGTATTGGGAAGGTGGCTCCGCAGCTCGGCCGGCTCGATGCGTATGCTTTCCCGCGCGCTACACTTCGTCTCGGCCACGGTTGAAGCCGTTTTGCTTTGTTCACCAGCCTCCCTTATTTTTTTGGGTACGTCTTGCGACGGTGCAATGGCATGCGCTTCATCGGCAAGCGTCATATTTGACGGAGGTGAAAAAAAAAAAAAAGGCAAGTGGAACCGGCGATACTGCTGCGTAAAGAACTGTCACAACCACGAAGGCCAACCCGGGATAAAATTGTACAGGTTTCCTGGCAAGTCTTACGAAATCGAACGGCGAAAGAAATGGATCGCAGCTGTGAGGAGAGTAAAATAAGTCAGCTTCTTTCATATTTGTGAGAAGGGTTTGTTTTGTAAATCGTGCTACACATGCGCGTTTCACAGCTCGTTGTGCGACGCCAGCGGCCATGGCCAGCTGCTGAACATTTAAAAGAAATCTGTCACAACTGTGCTGATTTGACGACTGCTTGCCGTCGCCTTAGCATTCGGTATGATCAGCATTGCACTGGCATGTGCGATGAGCAATATTTTATGCCAAGCAAGCCTATGTTGTGCTGGCGAGCGCTAATTCATAGACGATCCTCGTTTCGGCCGCTGGCGCTTGAGAGGCGCGGTTTCACATGGTGCGATTTTTCTTCTGATTTACATTTGCGATATAGCATTGCAAAAGCAAAGCGCGTATGCAAGCAAAGGAATTCGTAAGCGAAATCGTATCTTGTGAAAGGGGGCCTCATGAGCCTCGATCATTGTACAGGGTGAAAAACGAACATTCGGGTCATGTAAATTAAGATCGCCTAGTTAATAAATCTCGTTTCAAGATCGCGTCCGATCCGGAACATATTTCTTAATTTCGATCAAGCATAGTCACTGCCACACGGTCCGAACAATCCGAATCGAGTTAGTTTAGCTCACTCGACATAACTGTGCTGACGACAGCCTACGAGTGAGCGTCTAGCTGCACGCGGTCCAGATCGAGCTGTATGACAATCTAAAGTAACAGTGTGACATCAAATGGTAGGCAGCGGTGTACAACGCGCCGGAGCGAAATGAGGCATGCATTGCCAACAGTAAGGCGTCGATTAAAAATCGGTCAACTACAACGTTTTCAGGGTGCCAGTTTAGGGACTTCAATTTTAGTGTAACAGTAGGCTTTACTCACGTGAAGGATGATTTCGTATAGTTGCTTTCCCTGCTGCGAACGGCACTTCGCGTGAACGTCCACGCGTCCACCTCTTTCACAGAGGTAACGTGCGAAGCAGTGTAGAGCTCGTCTCCGCTGGTTAACGCTGCACCATGAAAGTACTCGTCTATTCCTTTAATAGACCTGAACCCCGCAAAAACTATTTGTGACATCACAGAGGGCCAGACTTGCACTTTCACGTACACACACGTACAAAAAAAAAAAAAAAAAGAAAGAAAGAAAGAAAGACGGCGGATCGCGGATACACGTGCGGCTTTCAGGAGACGTGTATACGTAGTTTCGAAATCTCGTGGTCTTGCCACCTTCCCAGTTTCGGCCCGCCCGCCACATGCGGCGCTGAGCATCACGGCACCGCTGCTAAAGGGGCTTTAACCGCTGCTGCGCCGCAGCGCCGCCTGTTCCCTGTACGGAGCCTATACCGAGCGACGACCGCGGGAAGCCTCATGTAAGATCAAGATCAAGTGGTCAAGATCAAGTGGAGCGCCGACAGAGATAGTGTTTTAGACGGACCACGTGTGAAGATCGCCGAAAGGGGTTAAACAAACGCTGCAAGGGACCGACACCCCTGCAAACACTGCGACAGCTGTGGCCGACCTTGGCCGCGGGTGGGTGTTATGACGTCAAATTTCAGCTTCTGCCGGCGACTGCTTGGAGGCAAGGTGCAACAGAAAATCGAAAAAAAAAAGAAGTTTCTCGTTCTTTTTTTCACTACAGCTTGTTGGATTCGTCATTTTCAACAGTTCAACTTTTGTTCCGACGCAAAAAACCACCCGCCAACTTTTGTGTCCGTATCCCTTTAAAAGATCTCTTCTAGCATTTTTATGTCATGTCGATAACAACCTCTGTGAGCAGTAGCTGCAGTTATCTATGCTGAAGAACATAAGTATTCTGGGTTGCGGTGTTGTTCACCGCGATTGATGTTCAAACTCACATCACCACGATGTGAGTTTGCGCGAGCAGCGCGCAAACTCACACGCCGACACTCTTAGCTGGAAGTAGGTAACCACTTATGCTTGTTTCCTGCTTGACAGCCTTTGTTTCTGGGAAAGAAAGTAAGTGTACAGCAGGAAATAACTGAAACTTGTGGATAATTGTTTATATTGGCTTGTATATGATAGCGACAAGTTAGGTTTTGAAACTTGTGACAGCGGCAGAGCTACTTGCGCTATTTAAACGTCACACTATTGCAAGGTCGGTTTCTATAGATCGAGTGCCCACGAACGCTCGAATCGTTAGTACGTTAGTGTGGCGTGGCTGTAGTATTTTCTCATTCATGCAGCTCCCACTTGAGGTAGCCGAAAATTTTGTATACGCACCTTGTAAGTGGGCTCGTGTTAGCGTCAAGAGTAGTGATCCCAAGTAACGAGGACGCATATACCGACAACAACACACCGTGCTTGCAAGCCCGAATCACTACCTTGGTCAAAAGCCGAGCACGTGATCTATATAGAATTAATAAATAGTTATCTTGTACCCGCTTCGCCTTTACAGGCATTACTGCAGGGCGTATACATCGTATGCACTACCAATTATCACTCAAATCAGACATACACAGTGCGGCAAAAGTCATCGTTCGGCAATATATCCCGTTACTCTGCGTTCCGGAAAAAAGAATACTAATTCCCGGATATGCCTCTGCTTATCCGCGGCGTAACTAAAGCCGTAGTGCTGTAGTTCACAGTGGATACATTTCGCGTGTCCGAGTCAGCACGGTTCGCTGCTTCCCCGCCGTGCGCGCTAGGCCAGGAAAATTAATGACGTCGCTGCAACACCGACCCGTAGCGGTTGCTTTTCCGATCGTTTCCCACCGCTCCTCGGGTTCCGCGAAAGACGCGCTCTTGCCGGCGTGCGCGCGTGTCTTCACCGCAAAGCTAAGGCGCACTGGTACAACATAACGCGCGCAAGTACGGGACTCATAGTACGTATGTACGCAAGTAATATACACAATAGCCCGAACCCGCCTGCACTGATGCAACAAAGCGCTAGGCTTGCACCGTGTATACTCTAGGGCATGCAGATATGAACGCGCGTGCACTTATCGTTTCGCGCCAACGCAAGTTCAGAGGAGGAGGAGGTGAAGGCGCGCAAGGAGTGCTTACGAAGCGGTAACGAAATTTCGCCCCGGGCTGGACACGGCGAAACGCGCAGCGCTCCGGCCTCCCCTGAAAGCGAGAAATTAACAGCTTCCTTGGCGTTGAGTTAATCGCCGCACCCGCGTGGTGACGGCGGAACAACGTTTGCAATTAAACGCGGCTTAGCTGATGGTTTCTCGGGCTGGCAGCGCTTTAGTTTTTGCTATTACCCGTTGTTTCTGGTTTCTCCGCTGTGTGAAATCTTTCAGGTATACGTTTTTTTTTCTTGTTTTGCTCTGCGGGCTCAAGGCATCCACTTTCCGGAAGCTGTACGTGTTAGTATAGCCGTTTGTGTTCGTTTCCTTCTTTGTTTTTTCTCTCCGAAAAAAAAACAAAAAACATACAAGGCCTCACGTTCCTTCGTGCATCTCTCAACTCTTCCTTCATTTTTTTTTCACCTCTCCACTTAATCAAATTGCACCTAGGCCCGCGTCCCAAGAGTTTGTTAACAACGTTCATCTGACTGGTACGACTTATTTTACGATTTTTTGGCTTTACTTTGTCGTTTCTCATTTCCGGAACCTAGAGTGTGCGATACTAAGAGAACAGACAAAAAAAAAAAAAAAAAAAAAAGAAACAAGATGCGTGTATTCGTGAGCCTGAGCAAGTTGGCTTTCTTGAGTGGTCCGCTATGAATCTTCCTCCATGGAGTAGTCCATATAGTAAGCATGCTCACCACCGCGTGATGACCCTCCTAAAAACAATAAGGCGCAAAATAATTCAAGCTCTTTCTAGTAAATTACGCTTTACTGTACCAAAAAGAAAAAAAAATCACAAGTTCTCTTATGTTAACCCTAAGACGACGTGAAGGCGAAAGCCTGAGTGCCGATGCATTAAAGACAGAGACATGACATACACATACCCCTAAATTCGCTTAGTCTTCTTTGCTTAGTCATCCCTCCTAATTCGCTTAAAAATTACGGGGTTTTACGTGCCAAAAACACGATCTGATTATGATTCCCACCGTAGTGGGTGACTCCGGAATAATTTGGACCGCCTGGTGTTCTTTAACGTGCACTTAAATCTAAGTACACGGGTATTTTAGCATTTTGGCCCCATCGAAATGCGGCCGCCATGGCCGGGATTTGATCCCGCGACCTCCTGCTTAGCAGCCCAACACCATAGCCACAAAGCAACAACGGCGGGTATTAATTCGCTTAGTCATCCTCTTAATTCGCTTAGGCATCCACCTTAATTCGCTTAGTCTACTTCGCTTAGTCATCCCTCTTATTTCGATTAGTCTAATTCGCTTAGTCATCCTCTTAATTCGCTTAGTCATCAATCTTAATTCTATTGCCTTTAACTCGCCTGAGTTATCCACTTAATTCGCTTTGCCACCCACTTCGTTCGCCTTTCCATGCATCTTAATTCACTTAGACATCCATCTTAATTCGCTTTGTCCTCCATCTTAATTCGATTTATCATCCATCTTGCTTGCTTACGGGGGTATGAGCCATTGATGATGATAGTTGTACCTTTCGGGTCGTCTACGCGTTTTCGCTTTAGGACTTTGAAGGTCTACTAAACGATGAGACATATGAGGATTTCGCCTTAAAATGCCACTCTTGCCGTTAAAGGAGGCATTATAAGCCAGGAAAGGCGCAAAACCGAAAAACAGATCGGCAACGCCATTCCCGCACCAGCTCGGCGTGACGTGATGAATTTTGACAGATTTTTTTCGCTGAGTTATTTCTGCATCGCTAAAGACCAATTGCATTGCATTCTGAAGGATTGCGACACAGCGCCCCGTATACGAGAGCATGCTTTTGAAATGGATGTTGCACATTGATGTACCGGGGCGAAGGGTTCAGGCACAAAAAAAATCGCCGCATATCCACGAAGTGAATCATGATGTGTGGGGCGAAGCACTGGGGATCGTTATACCGTAAAATCACCCGTGACATTGCCCCACTCGCGCATGTAAATGCGCGAGTGGGGCAATGTGACGGGTGATCAGTGGGCTTGCTGTCGGCGTTGCCGGCGAGCCGCCGCTTCCCGCGCCCTCAAATCCCGATCCGCTTGGCGTTTTTGCTGCTTTGCCGATGCTTCTCGCGCCCTCGCCGCCGGAGTAGCTTGCTGTCTGTGTAGACGCTGAGCCGCAGCTTGCCGCGCCTTACGTTCCTCCATGGCAGAAAGAGATTGTGTGGTCTCGAACGCGCCATACACAGCAGCGCCATCTCGTGTATAGACGTTGAGCCGCTGCATGCAACGTTTCATCCACGTGATATGGGGTTTATTGGCGTTTAATCCCGTTATGTCCAGCGCAAAGAGCACCCGAGCAGTTCCAGCCAAACGCCAGCGCGAGGCAAAACCAGCGACACCGACCCTTTCGTCTTTCTCTTCCTCACTTCAGGAGCCATGCGACCACAGCGACGCTTGTGCCAACTTCGTCATTACAATGGCCCCACGAGAGAAGACTAGCCATCCTGGCGACTCACGGTGACGACACGATAGAGGGATCGTAATACGGTTTAAGCCGGCTGACGTGCACGGTCTCGCGACCACGACGCCGCAGATCGTCAGACAGCGTGAGAGGTTCGACCACATAGTTTACAGCAGATGTACAGGCGACGATCCGGTAAGGTCCGTGGTATTGAGCCAGCAGCTTAGACGAAAGACCGGGAACGTGAGGCGGAATCCACATCCAGACGAGGGAGCCGACACGGAAAGTGGTAGGGCTCAGGTCGGTGTCATGCCGATTCCGCTGGTGGGCTTGACCTTCCGTCTTGAAGGTACGGGCAAGTTGGCGGCATTCTTTAGCGTACCTGGCTACTTCTGATATGGGTCGATATTCAGAGGCGTCAGGTTGGTATGGCAATACTGTATCGAGCGTGCACGAGGGTTCTCGTCTATACAATAAAAAGAATGGTGAAAAACCTGTGGTTGCTTGAGTCGCGGTATTGTAAGCGTAGGCGACAAAGGGGAGAACCATGTCCCAGTTGGAGTGGTCCGACGCGACGTATGCAGTGAGCATGTCGCCAAGAGTGCGATTGAAGCGCTCAGTTAATCCATTGGTTTGCGGATGGTACGCGGTTGATGTACGGTGGACGACGTGGCACTCGGCAAGCAGAGCTTCGACCACTTGAAGAAAGAAAGACACGTCCTCTGTCACTGAGGAGTTCTCGAGGAGCGCCATGTCGAAGCAGGAAATTGCGCAGGATGAAGAAAGCAACCTCACGTGCTGTAGCGCAAGGAAGGGCGGCAGTCTCAGCATATCGGGTGAGATGGTCAACACCAACGATTATCCACCGGCTTCCAGGCGTAGTGCATGGGAGTGGGCCGTAAAGGTCGATGGCCGACCCGATCGAAAGGCCGCGCAGGGCAAGGTAAAGGCTGAAGAGCGCCGGTCGAGCGTTGCGGAGGAATCTTGCGTTGTTGGCATGCTTCGCAAGCACGGATATACTTTAGGACAAAGCTGTACATACCGCGCCAGTAGAAGCGTTGGCGCAACCTTGCGTAAGTTTTCAGCACGCCTGCGTGAGCACTCTGTGGGTCGGCATGAAAAGCAGCGCAGATGTCAGAGCGCATGTGACGAGGTATTACGAGAAGCCACTTGCGACCACCCGGTATATAGTTGCGGCGGTAGAGCAGGTTGTCTCGCACGGTAAAATGAGAGGCTTGACGGCGGAGCGCGCGGGAGGGCGGATTGGCGGTGGAATCCGACAGAAGCCCGAGAAGGGCAACAATCCACCGATCCTTCCGTTGCTCCGAATACATGGACTCGACGTTGAGCGCTGAGATAGCGGTGTACTGTGCCGTGAGAGACGCTGTATCGGGGGGTAGAGGAGAGCGAGAAAGGGCGTCCGCGTCAGAATGCTTGCGGCCAGACCTGTACACCACTTGGATATCATACTCTTGAAGCCGGAGGGCCCACCGACCGAGGCGGCCCGAGGGATTTTTCAAAGTCGACAACCAGCAAAGAGCGTGGTGGTCCGTGACGACATAAAATGGGCGGCCATAAAGGTAGGGTCGGACCTTGGCAAGAGCCCAGACCATAGCCAGACACTCTTTCTCAGTGGTTGAATAGTTGGTCTCGGCCTTTGTGAGGGTTCGGCTCGCGTAGGCGACAACATACTCGTGATAGCCAGGCTTCCGTTGCGCGAGCACCGCACCAAGGCCCACGCCGCTTGCATCAGTGTGCACCTCCGTAGGCGCCCGGGGATCGTAGTGCCGGAGAATCGGAGGAGCTGTGAGCAGCTGGCGTAGCGTCTGGAATGCGTCATCACATTCACGAGACCAGTGAGACATGTCGGTGCCAACGGTGAGAAGTCGCGTCAAAGGTGCGATAACGGTCGCGAAATTGCGCACAAAGCGACGAAAATAAGAACAAAGGCCGATGAAGCTCCGGAGGGTCTTCAGTGACGTCGGCTTAGGGAAGTCGGCGACAGCTCGAAGTTTCGCAGGATCAGGGAGGACGCCGTCTTTGGACACAACGTGGCCCAAGATAGTCAAGGTGCGAGCTGCAAAGCGACACTTTTTGATATTCAGCTGAAGACCAGCGTTCTTAAGACATGTCAAAACTTGGTGGAGACGTGAGAGGTGCGTCGAGAAGTCTGAAGAAAACACGACGATGTCATCAAGGTAGCATAGGCAAATGTTCCATTTGAGACCGCGAAGTATGTTATCCATCATGCGCTCGAAAGTTGCGGGCGCATTACAGAGCCCGAATGGCATGACGGTAAATTCATATAGCCCGTCAGGGGTGACAAACGCTGTCTTCGGTCGATCGCATTCGGCCATGGGAACCTGCCAGTAGCCAGATCGTAGGTCCAATGACGAGAAGTACTCAGCGCCTTGTAAACAATCGAGTGCATCGTCAATTCGGGGTAAAGGGTAGACGTCCTTCCGTGTGACTTTGTTTAGGCGGCGGTAATCGACACAGAAACGAATAGAACCATCTTTTTTTCGCACTAGCACAACTGGAGAAGACCACGGACTCTGGGATGGTTGAACGACGTCACGCTCGAGCATGTCATTCACTTGGTCGCTGATTATACGACGCTCCGCCGCTGAAACGCGATAGGGGCGTTGTCTGAGGGGAGAATGGGACCCGGTGTCGATGTGGTGGGAAACACTGTTCGTACGACCCAAGGCGTGTTCCGTACTGTCGAACGAAGAACGGAAAGTATCGAGGAGAGACAGGAGTTGCTCGCGGTGCTCGAGGGAAAGGTTGGCGTCAACGCATGAATCAAAGACTTCGGTAGGCAATCGGGAGCTTTTCGGAAATGGTGTCATGGCGTCGAGCGAAAGGCCAGAAGAGGAGCCAGGCACGTCCAAACACTCAGACATGCCAATAGGTTCAACACAGCCGAGGCACTCGTCGCGAAGCGGAGTCAGCAGGTATTGGAACGGGTTGTCCACTAGCATAATTGTTGTACCAGCGGCTACGTCAAGAACGGCGAATGGAAGTGGTAGAGATTTGCGGTGAAGAAAAACAGATGAAGGCGTGAACAGTACCGAGGCGTCGGGCGCCGATGGACACAACAAAGCGACTGGTGTTGAAGTGCTTGGTGGCAGATCAGTATCGGCGGCGACAATAATCTTTAAGGGGGCGGGAGAGGCGGCAGGCAGAGTGGTGTTAACGACAGACAGAGCAACTTCGGCACGGGCACAGTCAATGACGGCACGGTGGCGCGACAGAAAGTCCCATCCCAGGATGACATCATGGGAGCAGGAAGGCAGAACAAGGAACTCAATTGTGTAAACTACGTCCTGAATAACGATCCTAGCGGTGCATGCGGCTGAAGGTTCGATGGGCTCCGTAGTGGCAGTACGAAGTACAAGGCCAGAAAGTGATGTGGTGACCTTCCTAATCTTACGGCAAAGAGCCTCACGTATGAAGGAAACTGCAGCGCCCGTGTCGATGAGTGCGAATGTAGCGGCTCCTTCAACCTGTATTTCTATAATGTTTTGCGGCGATAGCGGAGGTCTTGGGCATTTCGACAAGCGCGCAGCTCTTGCCTCCGAAGCTGCAGCATTTAGTTTCCCTCGTTGGAAGGCGGGCGACGACGCATCGGCGATATCGAACGGCGACGTGGTGATGGTGAACGACGGGGGCTGAAGTTCTGACGACCGGTCCAGAAGTTCGGCGATGGGTTCGAATCAGCATGCTGGTGGGATGCAGGTACCTGTGGCTCAACGACGACGTCCTGACGCGGCAGGCGACGGCGACAAAAGCGCGCCACATGTCCCGCGATACCGCACGAGAAGCATATCGGCCGATTGTCCCGCGTGCGCCATGGATCTTGCGGCCGGAAGTACTGAGGGGGCATTTGAGGGACAGGGAGAAGCGCTGGGCGCGGTGGCGGCGCCGAGTAGGGGAGTGTCGTTGGTCTAGGACGCGACACGACTTCAGCGTACGTCAAAGGTGCAGCAATCTGAGCTGGTGCAGCAATCTGTTGGACTGGTGGAAGGGCCTCTGCAACCTGCTCGCGGATGGCCTGCTGCACGGCCGAGGACAAAGGTTGGACAGGCTCCTGGGTGAGAGGGAGCAGCGAGAGCTGGCGGGCCACCTCTTCACGAATGAACGCTTTGATCTGAGGCAGCAGAGACCCGTCATCAGCCTGTCCGTGAGCAGTCACCAAACTGGAAAGGGAGGCCACTTGGGGAACAGTTTGGCGGGCGAGCGCTCGTTGCCGGCGTAATTCATCGAAGCTTTGGCAATATGTGACTACGGCTGCAACGGTGGTAGGATTCTTGGCCATGAGCATCTGAAAAGCGTCGTCATCAATGCCCTTGAGGATTTCTCTAATCTTATCTCAGTCATCGTTCGGCTCACGCGGTTGCAGAGATCTATGACGTCCTCGATGTAACTAGTGAAAGTCTCGCCCGGCTGTTGCGCTCGGTGGCGAAGGCGCTGTTCAGCGCGAAGCTTTCGCACCGCAGGACGGCCAAATACCTCCGCGAATGCAGTCTTAAAGTCATTCCATGTCGCAATGGTTGCTTCATGGTTGCGGAACCAGAGGTGGGCGACACCCGCAAGATAAAAAATAACCTTGGTGAGCTTTGTCCGATCGTCCCATTTGTTGTGGTTGCTCACCCGTTCGTACGACGAAAGCCAGTCGTCGACGTCGGTATCAGCGGTGCCACTGAACACAGCCGGGTCTCGTTCACGAACGGCACCGCAGGTGACTTGCACAGTTGACGAAGTGGGTCGCTCACCGGCGTCGTCTGGCATGGTCGTGGGGGTAGCGGAGGGCAGAGTGCGGCTGCGGAGTTCCAGGGCGAGTTGTTAGGATAGTTAGGATACCCAGCACCTCCACCAAATGATATGGGGTTTATTGGCGTTTAATCCCGTTATGTCCAGCGCAAAGAGCACCCGAGCAGTTCCAGCCAAACGCCAGCGCGAGGCAAAACCAGCGACACCGATCCTTTCGTCTTTCTCTTCCTCACTTCAGGAGCCATGCGATCACAGCGACGCTTGTGCTAACTTCGTCATTACACACGACAGACAGAGGGCGTGGCAGTCGATGTGAGCACGGACGACGCCGGACGGGCAAGGCTAGACCCTAAGGAGCTTCGCCCCTAAAAGCTGGAAATCTTACTTTCGCCTTCATTTTCTCTTCTAATAATCAACCTATCACAGTGAAAATAGCGAATTAGAATTTTGATGAAATATTTTATCGGGCTAAACCTTGTTCTTTGTAGCGCTTCTCTAAAGTTCTTTCGTACCCATGCTTGCGAACACCAACTTTGTTTTTACAGCGAAGCTGTTATAGGCTAGGTTTCGAGGAGATCGCGTCCGGCAACGGAAGTAGATCAACAACTTCAGATGCGTCGGGACAGTGGCGTTTTTAAACTTCGAGATCGGGAAACAATTTCAGACGCTGTTATAGGCTAGGTTCCAGGAGGTCGCGTCCGGCAACAGACCGGAAGTAGACAGACGCGTCGGGATGACCGCGTTTTTAAACTTTGGGATCGTAAAACAATTTCAGACGCTGTTTTAGGCGAGGTTCCAGGACATCGCGTCCGGCAAGAGACCGGTAGTAGACGCGTCGCGCCACCTTCTGGCGTCGTATGAAAACGTCGGGATGGCAACGTTCTTAAACTTCGGGATCGTAAATAAATTTCAGACGCTTCGCGCCACCTTCTGTAGTCGTATGAAAATATCGGGATGACGGCGTTTTTAAACTTCGGGATCGTAAGAAAACTTGTGCACCACACCGCGCTTTTCTCAGGAACTTCTGTTTGCTTCTTCATTACGTGACGTAGCTCACCTTGCGGCCACGTGCATGCGAACCGTCCATGTGGCTCCGATTCCGTAAACTTGGAACGTTTCACCGGAGCAACGGTTAATCACCACATACGCAGCTTCTCTGGTCGTCCACTTTCACAGAGTGGAATGACACTGAATTTTTGTTTAAGGGCCACTAAAGAACAAACTCAAGACAGTTTAGGCTATTAAAGTAATATTTAAACACTCTACTTTCGTTTATTTTACCGCAATAGGTTCATCTCTAAAAAATAAATTGAAGGTCAAAGTTCAGGTTTTTCGAATTTCGCGCCAAGAACCGCAGCGCCGAGCGGTCAGTGTGGCGTCACAAACTCCGAAGTGATTTTCTCGCATTCGGGGCGCTGTTGCGCAGTAAATGTTCTTGAGACTTGCTGGGTTCAGCCTATGACTTATTTACAACAGAATGCGGTCTGCCTTGACCGCCAAAAAAATTACCTAAGCCCGAGCGCATGCCCTTCGAAAGCCATGACGTCACGGCGTGATTGTGCGTGACGTCACGCCGCCAGTCTGTGACGTCACGCCGAACCCGTGTTGTCCTTGCTTCCTTTCTAGCTCACAAATCCTGCTTTCGCTCTATTGGAGTGTGTTTCAAGTGTTGCAGAAGGTTGATTTCCTAATACAGCTGAATTTAATTTTCTATTTCTCGGTGAGTCGCCGTAACGGTTCTGTATGGCTCCTCGTCTGGTACCTAGACGGCAAGAAAGTGTCGAGCAGTAATTTTGCAAATCGCCGAGAAGAATCTCTCGCTTCGGTCACGTGCGTGGACGTGCCAAAAGACGTGCAAGGCAACGAGGTATAAGCGGGAAATGGTAGTCCCGAAATTAGCGCTCAGCCTCCGCGGTGCAGCGTTCGTGAAACGCCTGTAGCAAATGAGACGTCAGGCATATTATCTTCGTTGCGCACAAACGTTATATGCCATTCACAGTTTCAACACTTCCGAGGATATGTCGATTTGCGAATTTTTCGTTTCGTTTTGTCTTGTTTTATCCCGCAGGCGTATTCTCGTGCATTGGCGCTTCTAATATGTAGAAACCGCCCGGAATGATGAACAGTTTTTAATTCCGCCTTAATGAGCTAAATTGAGAACTGAAAGCCTAGGCGCGCCGATTGAAGTCATTAATTTTGCAGACTCCGAGGAGCGTCCGCGCGCATTGGCACCGGGAAGGGCTGTCGTGAAAAAGGAAAAAAAAAAGGAAAAAAAAAAAAAACGTGGTAGAGGGAGAGGCTATGGTGTTGAGAACTTGAAGGCAGAGGAAGGCGTAAGGGGAAGAAAATGGACGGAAATGGGCGCTTATACGTAAACGAGTTCTTTTTTTTTTATTTTCCGTTGCGAGGTGACAAATTGCTTCCATTTAATCTCGCGCGTACTAATTGACGCTCGTGTTAGTCGCCCTCTCATTTGTTTATTTCTCTCGGCTTCAAAGCTTGGTAATAAGATTCGGAAAGGTAAGGGGAATGGATAGAATAAGATTCTGCCGGCGGTCGTTCTTGAAGAGAACCTCGAGAATAAAAAATAAATAAAAAACCGAGAAGAAATCGTTTTGTTTATGCGCTGACATGCTACGAGAGTAAAACGAGAAACGAGTGGGTTAACAAATGCGTGCCTAACAAGCGCGCTTGCCACAAGGAGAGACTGCAATATTACTTGTGGATTTTGCGCTGAGCTTTCAGGACGGCAAACGTTGTTTTTTGTCCGCTAAGGCAGGTTTATATCCGCGGCATCAGAAGAAAATAAAAAGTAGCTTCTCCTCTGGGATCTCTAGATTAAGCTCGACGTGCAAAAGGGCGTCGTACTGGAGTCCATCATATCGGGCAGTTGTATATCGTGGGCAGGACTGTGCTGCAGCCGGAGTTTACGTACACCAGCCGTGCTGTAGTCCGACCGTGATCATAAATGAAACATCCTCCTGCTCAGCTGCATAGCATCATCGCCACTGACTTGCTGAAAAGGCAAAACTGCAACGGCGCAACGATGACAAGAACGAAAACATCAACAGTGGGCGGCCGTTTTTCACCGTGTTATCACTCTTATCGATTTACCACTCGGCGCAGGACGCGCATACTGTATTCAAGGTTTCTCTTTCTGCTAATCTTCTTGCCTTCCCTCAGTGCAGGGTAGTCAACCGAGCTCTGTACTGGTTAACCACCCTGCCTTTCATTTATCTTTCTCAGAATCTCTCCCCCTCTCTCTTAAATGTTAATGCCGATTTTATAGTGAATGTGTCCCTTCCAATATGATTGGGCACGCAACGCGAATGGTGCTGTAGGTTCTCGAATGCACGCGAGTGCACCAGTGACTCTGGATTGTACGGTGATACACGTGTAAATAGGAGGTGGACTTGACCCGCGCGTTAAGAGTCGACGACCGTGATTGCCCTTATCGTCGTGTTTTAAGCGTTGCTGCTCTTGCTGGGCAAACGATTGCGGGAATAAGAGTTAAATCGTTATATCACACTTTCTGCCACTGTGCGGTTCTTCACCGTCCGTAAAACGTGACAATACGTGGACCCTCCCAAACGCGACGCGTATCTGTGTGTTTTGGTCGGCTCCAGCGTCCGCTACGCCAACTATACGGGTGATCCGTGCGTGCGTTGCTACGTGGTGAAGCTGTCCTCGCATCCGCGCCGCGTATACGCCCATCAAGCCTCTTAACCCTCCTCCTTCACCCCTTACTGCTTCCACGCATGCTCAGTGAGTTCGCGGTTGTTACTCTACTTTCGTTCCCCCCCCCCCCCCCCCCCCCCTTTTTTTTTTTTTTTTCGTTACCTCCCCAGCAACGCAACGACCGAGATTAGCTTTAATGTACTAATGGGCTGTGAGAGCTGCGTTGTTTTAGTGCTACGACGAACTCTCGCATGGCCTTATGGCTAGACTCGGCTTGGGAAAGGAGCTCCGATCTGCGTGATCGAGCTTAAGCTCAGTGCTTCTGCACGCGTCCAGCAAGTGCGAAGAGCGCGACAGGAAAATCTTTAATCATCCTTATTTATTATAGGCATGATAAGGACTGCCCAGCAGAAAAGAAAGAAACAAAGAGACTGACGTTGTATGAAAGGTGGCTATCAGTAGAGCTAGGCTGCCAAATCAGCTTGGTAAGAAATCTTCACTTCAAGTGCCATTAATGCAAACATTGTTAGCGTTTTTTCGAAATTACCCCGCAGGTGGCGCGTGCCTTCATAAATGTCCCTCAGCCACCCGGTGTGTCAGCCTTCGCGCCATTTCTTCTATCGCATTGTCTCGTTCGGTCGGCACGTTAGGATTCTTAGACCCATCGTGCAGAATTTTGACGTTTCCGGCAGCCGTCTACAAGTGCAGAAAGGGACTAGCTACGACGGTACCTTGTGTGAATCAAGTCTTGGGGTGTCAAGTTTTGTTTAAAAAAAATGAGAATGATAATAAAATGTTTTGCTTTCGGTGAGGCCTGAAGAAGTAGTTGTTGGTTGTTGTAGGCGTATGAAACTACGATCTAGAAACGTTTGCGTTACTTCTCGATGATTCTTTTATGTGCCGCGAAAGAAGTGTTACAAACAAGCGGGCAAGCAGTTGAAGGAGAATCACAAGTCCAGATAAAAAACTGTACACATAAGGATGTAAGAAAATTATCGCTGTGCGCGTGCGGGCGGATGCATAGCACGACTAGATATAGTCACGCAAGTGAGCGCACTTATAGAAACTGCAGTAGCTTGCGCGAAGTGCGATTTGCGCCGCCCACTTAATATGGTCAATGTCCCAGAACCTTTTCTTTATGAACGTTCTGGTGTCTGGCTGTTTCGAGGCGCTCTAAAGATGCAGGCGCTGGACATTGCATCCATACAACATGCCTGTACCCGCTATGACTGGAAATGAGCTTTAGAAATACTTCATTTAGGAACCCATTCAAGAAACCCAGACACTCAAAATCCCTGCAGTGGTGTCGCCTTCATTGTTCTGCCCTCGCAGAACAATGCATAAGCCCTGCGTGATCTTTGCCCACGAGAGGCTCTTGCCGCTCATGGGCACGCAATCAATGGAGACTATCACGAGGGCAATGTAGAGTACTCGCTTACGCCGTAAGGAGCCATGTGTGGCGCTGGCAAACATTCCCAAGGTCAGATATAGTGCACATACACAAATACTTAAGAAAGGGCATGTGGGAGCAGCCGTCGCGTAGCACAATTGGTACTGCAACACAAGCGTACTGTGGAGGTTGTGGGTACCGCTCCCACCGGCAGCCTTTACGTCCACTTTCATTTCCCTTTTCCTTATTATATATGCATTTCAGTTAAAAACGACTTGGTTTCTGCTCTGCTTTCGTTCGTTTCGTTGTCTGCGGGCTTCATTTGGTTGTGACGGACAAAAATTGGGCCCCTCGGTTCCCCTTGTTCTCATTCACCGCTTGTTGTTTTGGAAGATGGTAATGACACCACGTGATTGTCTCCGCCCTGGAAGCCGCGATGGCTAACGGAACGCCTGCAACTGCGACGCGAATTGCGTATACGCGTTCCATCGGACCACTAGGAATGATTTAGGAAAACAAACTGGTGTGGTAAGTTGAGCGCGTCCACGTCGCAATCAG
Organism: Dermacentor silvarum; assembly: GCF_013339745.2. Taxonomy (NCBI): domain Eukaryota; kingdom Metazoa; phylum Arthropoda; class Arachnida; order Ixodida; family Ixodidae; genus Dermacentor; species Dermacentor silvarum. The sequence continues at coordinate 46,959,862 of NC_051155.1, forward strand.
CCGTATTTCTTATAGCTATATCTAGCTTCCGCGTATGGCGTAGACGGTTGACATTTTTTGCGTATTTGATGCATCGCTTCTGCATCGGGGCTTGCAACGTTCTGGATTTCGTAGTGGAGAGATGGCGCTAGGCGCACGCACTTCAGACTCTCCGGCCAACACGGTGTCTCCTTTGAGCCGCTGCAAGGCAGCACAATCGACAGCGCTGCAGTGGTGTCGCCTTCATTGTTCTGCCCACGCAGAATTGAGGAGCGGGTCGTTAAAAAAAAGCAAGCAGGCAGAGAAGCGGAGGCATGTCAAGGCATACTAACGTGAAGGCAAAAAAAAAAAAAAATGGGGAAAGAGAATGAAACGCCGACAATGATTGCCCCCTCCCCCCTCATCGTGTCGCTGAGTCGTCGCGCCTCTTTTGTCTTGGCCGGTGATTAAAGTGCAATTATTCTCCCCGCCCCTGTGAATAGATGTCGTCCCCTACGCTGTGTACCCTCAGCTGTGAATGGGCCAGACGCGAGCGAGCGAGCGAGAGGTAGTCGGTATCGAGGACAAAGCAGTTCGTCCGTGCGTGTGTATGATATGCACACATATGAGACCGGCCGTTGAAGAGGAATGGCTGCGGACCGATTCCGCGCGCGTTGTCTGACGAGCGCGGAAGTTTCGCTTTTGGGGTTTCGTAGCTCTTGTTTGTTCTCTCTTCGATGCCGTGCAGAGTGCAGCTGCTGCTGTTTGGACAGGATAGTTCAGGCCTTCCCGATGCCTGCGAAATGAGTATACCCTGCGAGGGCAAACTCTTATGCCACCGTTGCATAGCCTCTGTGGAATGGTTGTTCAAAGCATTCAGGGAGCTCTGAGGTGGCATCGAAAAGGAATGAGGGCTATCGCACGCGACTTGAAACTTGCGAAAGTCATGTGACAAGCAGTTTCAAGATTTCAGTTAGGTTAGTTCTGCAAGAACTGCTGATAGTAACGACAGTGTAGCGAATATTAAGATTAAACTTTAGTTCAACGCCAACGGTGGTTTCCCTATTCAAGTACACTTGAAAGGTCGAAGTTGTTTCGTTAGATGACCGCTTACCTGTTTTGAATGCACTATTGAAAGCGAAAGATGTGACATTTCGACGAAAGCCGTATTTCTAGCAAATCGTTTGAAACGACCTAAATCACCTCGAAATATAGTTTATTATACCATCTCTGAAATTTCATGTTTCTACGTAATGTTTGAGTCGCCAGAAATGGAGAAGTTGGGGCGTTGTAAGCTTAATTTCCTGCTTTTCAGGCTGGATGAGTGGTTTTGAAGGTCAACTCGGCGGTCATCCAACTCGCAGGCCAAACCATTTCTACAACAGGGGTCATGAGCGAAATTACAAGCTTGCCGCCTACGAGAAATGAGCAAGATTTTTCTCCTGCACATTTGTAGCACATATCGGGCACTCGGCAGCTGTGTGTAAGCTACTATGTGGCCTGGCCGTCGCGACGTCGTTTTTTTGCAGCTACGCCGTCGATGCTTTCAACATCGTTTCACCACCAACTGCCTGATACAGGCATCCTCGATTGTGGGTATGTGCCACGTTTGAGGCTGATTATCATCATTGTCCCGTGTGCCTCTATTGCGCTTTCGACGCTGTCTTCACGAACGTGAGGACGAAGACTTGCGCACATTCACAGAGCCAACTTCTCCAGAAACAATTTCTCTGCGGTGTGTACGTGATCTCATGTTCGTCCACTAAAGTATTCCTTGTTTTGGCCTCCGAAATACATGCACTGTGCCACCGCGTCCTATAGCAGAGATTATCAGAAATACTGATATAGTGAAGCGTTTGCGAAGTTTTGGCTAGATTTCGGGCACCAGGGGCCGAACTCGCAAAGCTTTTCGTTCGTAAAGGCCATTGGCCGAACGCCTTCTCTAATTATTTGTCCAGCAATCAGGATTGACTGGCTGCCATCGGTGATAGCGATCAAAGCGTATAGCGAGGTGACAGGCAAGGACACCAGCGAATCACGGATATAGTACTTAACGGAACAGAAGTCTCGTGAATCCGGGCCCTGGTGTTCCGAATCGAAAGTGCGAAAGAAGCATCAGCTCTGGCGCTGCGGCAATCGGCTTAGCCTAAGCCCGATGTCAGTGCGACGACGAGGAGCCGTGTACGCCGAGCTAAAGAGTCTCTATTAGCCGCCGGCAGTGCGCGGTTGCGCCCGCTACCGCCTTAATTTTCCGCCTCGGTGAGAAATCTGTTTGTTTATATAAACGGCCTCCAAAGAAAACAGCGAAAGCTAAGCGGTGTCGGGCAGCCTCGGGAACGACGACGATTAGTGGGAAGCAGCCGCAGGATCAGCGTCCCCTGGAGACATTCGGCGACATTTTTTTTTTTTTGCCCTCTCGCGGGCGGTCGTTCACCACTTGGTAATTGGACGCGTCCGTAAATTTGTAGCGCCGCGTGTTCGTGTGCTCTGGATTCTTAGCTTTTAGATCATTTATGTTCGTCATACACTCTTGTCATACTGTGCCGATTTTGGTACCTATCAAGTTAATGAAACGACCATGAGAGCACCAAGACGTAGGCGGCTAGATAGATAGATAGATAGTTAGATAGATACTTTCGAAGTGACAAATGTTCGCCAAGAAATGCTTCGCATTTAAAAATTAGGGGCAGCTTCACACTAGTGGTGACTGGGCAAACAGTGAAGCTGGCGACCCCACCTAATTTTATCTCGGTTCGGCCAAGTTTTTGCGAGGTTATGCTTCGAGACTTGGCCACGTTTTGTGCAAGATTACCCCGGAATCATCGACAGCCCAAGGAGCAACGAACATTCGGTCATTAAAGTATCTGGACGCTCAAACGCTTTTGCTCGGTTTCGCGGGCCTGTAACTCCGGATCTTCTGCGAATCGCCGACTTTTCGCCGCCGCTTCGGTGGCGCGATACTCGGGTTTGGACCGAAGTTGTCTCCCTCGCTCTCGAGTAGCGCCGCGGTGGCTGTCGCGCCGCGCTTCCTCGTCTTCGGGAGTGACGCTCTTCTTCGGCCCTCATCTTCGCGGCGATGTGCTCGGCGCGGAGATGACGGCGCTTTTGTGTCGCCACGGCGGCGACGTGGAACTATATATCCCGTGGGTCGGCGCAGTGACGTCACGGCTTAGCTCCGCCTCTGCGCAGCCGCGGCAACCACTCCGCACGGCGCGGTGACGTCATGGCTCGGCAAAGCTAAGGCGATGCGGTGCGCGCGATGACGTCACGGCCCACGCATCTGTGACGAGGCTCGGCGCGATCGGAGCAGCTGGGGCGAAGCGTTGCTACGCGACGCATGGTGACGCCATAGCTAGGCGGAGGTTTTGCGGCGTACACTCGACGGACCATCCTCGAGCTTAAACAGCTTCGCTAGTTCACAGGGGTTAGTACCATTGCGCTTGGACCCTTTCTGCACCACCTCCAGGATCGGCCCACATTTCGGGCGTACACTACCAGACTACCTTAAGCTTAAATAGCTTCGCTGTTAAAAGAGAGCGCAAGGCCGAAAAGATGAAGCGACGAAGAGAGCGCTGCGCGCCACTGAAGACCGCCTTCTCGCGTTTGGCTCTTGCTGCTTGCCTTGCGAGGAGGCCGAATTAAGGAGGTGAAAAATTGACGCCGCGGCAACAGCAATGACACCGCTACGCGGTTGCTCCGCTGCGCGCCGGCGGCTTTGACGAAAGAGAAACACAAGAGAGCGCGATGAAGCGAGCGAGCGAAGAAACAAAACGTAAAAACACTCGGGTGTTCAAGCGCGCGTGCCGAGACCAGCGGCTGGCTTTTCCAATTATCGCCGGAGCGCCGAAAACAAACACAGGAAGTGGACTTCCTTCCACCTTGGTGTTTGGCGGGGGCGCTGCCGGCTTCGTTTCCTTCGGCGGGTTCTCGCTCCCGAAATGTGCTCTGTTTGTTTCTCCTTCTTGTCTTCTTTATGAGGGCGAACGATTTATTTCGAGTTTCCTTCCTTCTCCGGTCACTCTGGCCTCCTTTCCTACGGCGACGGGCGCTTTCTCCCGTTTGCGTATTTTGATTTGCTTGCTACGACGGCTGCGGTTTCTGTTCAATACATTGTCGGTGCCAGTAACACCCCGAGAATGAGCGTTCCTTAATATTTTTAAAATTTAGGTTTTTGTCTGCTTTGGGTATTTGTGATTATTGTCAGGGCTAGCGAGTCTGCAAACACACACGTAGGCATGGACACACACAAACATACAAACGCGCGTGCGCGGGCATGCTCAATACACACAACGACAGACGTACTCGCATTCGCACGACAAACACGCTTTGCCATACACAAACCCTCAAACGTAGCGCGAAACGAAAACACTCAGTAAGCCGATGAAGAATACGTGCGCACGAGCACACGTTGGCACAAACAAACACGCGTATGCAAAAGAAGACACCTCGCAACTCTCCGCACGCCGCCCCATCGGCCAGCGCGAGCGAGGGGCCAAGTTCTGAAGAACGGGCCGCACTTCGCTCTCGCGTGTCTTGATTTGGGAGGAAATGTCTTTGCCACCCCTAGGTCGTCCCTCCGCGGCTGCTCATTCCCTTTCTCCGTGTTTCCCCGAGTCCCTGTTTCGCGACTCGTTTCCCTCTCCACACCCACCGGCTTACCGCTAGTTTCTCTTCTCCCTCCTCCTTTTCCTCTCTCAACCACGCCGGCTTCTTCGCGGGGCCGTTTGGATTCGGCATGCCTGCCTCGAGGGGGCGGCGGCAGATCGATGTTATCGAATTTAAAAGCGGCCCGGCCGTGTAAAAACGCGACACGTGGAAAGAAAGTACGTACACACATAGTTGCTGCAATGAGAGATCTATGCGACGATGTGGCTAAGGCGCAGGAAGAGAGGGAGCAGGCGAAACCGCGGTGAGATGTGTGCCAAGCGTGCCGTGATAGGAAAGTAATGCGAGGCAGCACAAAATCACAACTACGCTAGACGGAGAAACAAGCGAAAAAAAAAATCTAAAACAGCGCACAGGGTTCGGTAAAATGGAGGTGGTATATGCGCGGCGCGTCCCAGGTCGGTGGAGGAGAAGAAATATTTAACTAGGTGGTGGGATCACTGCGTTCGCGCGCACCCCGCGGTATCGAAAAACAAACCGCCTTCGGTCGCGTTCTATATTTTTTGTTGTTCTTCTTTCCACTGTTTCCTTTCTCCTTCTTTGCTTTTTGAAAACGGCGGGGAGCAGTTTGAGTTCACTCTCTTCTGGCGCACGCCTTCTCTGTGTTGCCTTCGGTTGTCGTGATTGAGACTTTCTTTAGTGTTTCTTTTCTTGCCTTTCTTTTTTGTTCGGGCGAATTCGCACGTGCCCTGTCTTTATATATATATATATATATATATATATATATATATATATATATATAATGTATATATATATTGTTGCCGGAGATGAGCTTCGCTAAAGACCCCGAAGAACGGTGCTCGCAGGGCTCGCATTTAACATCGGCGCTGTCTCGAGTTTCTATATCTTTCATCACGTACAGCGGGAACGGGTTTCTTTTGTGAAGAATGAGTACGTCATTTTGTTCCAAGTGAAGGTGTGTGCGTATTCATTGCCATTATTTAACGTTACGCTCACAACGCCGCATTCGGGATGGGCTAGCGCTTTTAACTTCTTGCTCGTGCGATTTTTTCATGCTTTGGTGACCACGGCGGTACGTTCTTGCTTGCACCCGCAGCTGCCACAGTGAAACTATCGCTGAAATCTTTTGCTCGGGAGAAAGTAAAATGAGCTGTTACTGCTGTTGTACGGAACTGATGTTCACTTCACCGTCCCTGTGCATTTATTTCATTTTCGAAACTGCATGAGCCTACGTATGATGATGGACGTTGTTTTTATTGTTGTTCCGCTACCCGTGGAACACTTAAGTCGGCGCTGCACTCGTCCTAATGGTGCACGCATCGGCAACGACAAATCCTATTCGTCCGGTCACTGTCGTTTACCTCGCCCCTCCTAACAACCCCAATGACCTAAAGGAAGAACTATTGCTTCGATTTAAGGAGATTTCAGAATATTATAAGCATAAACATTGCATGTACCCAGTGCCCGCCAAGGGCCTGGGGAAGGCCAACGAACGCGTTATTTATCGGCTTTTCACAAACACGATGCTCTGCCCAGCAATCCTTAAACATTTTGACCCAATGGTCACCGGCACGTGCCACTACTGTGGCAGGGGCGTAGCCAGGGAGGGGGGGGGGGGGTTGCTGATGGGGCTTCAGCCCCCCCCTCCCCCTCCCCCCCCCCCCCCCCCTCCCCGAAATTTTTTCGTGCCGGCAGGCACCGCCGACCAAAACTACCACCGACGCCGGGAATAATTCTGGATTCTGTCTACAATGTCTTTTTCACGCTCGAACAGACATTTCGGCACGAACATTGCGCGATCGGGCTGGATTTGATGGCAACACCCGTGCACCTGGAGTGACGTAACGCAAGGAGCCCAATCCGAGCACAAACTTTCAAGGGCTTTTCCATAGCGAGCGGGCGCGTTGCGGCATCTCGCAGCGGCCGCGGAATCTACGGAGCGCATGGATTTCAATTACGAAACTTTATGGGTATAAAGTTCTCATAAACTTTTGACGCGAAAGATGCACTGACATTTCCAAAGGCGTGCTTTAAAAGATTTTCAATTCTGGCACTTTATAGGGTTAATGTTGTTATAAACTTGGGCCAACATGCGTGCACTGGAGCCCTCGTGTCCAAGCCGTTCCAGAAATGGAAGCACGCGCTCGCAATCTTCCACACACACGAACATACTAAATATCACCGTGACTGTGAGCTAGCAGCTGATAATTTTCTCCAAACATTTTCAGGAAGCGTGCCCAATGTGATCGGCCAACTGGACCATGGCATACAAAGTAAAATATGAGAGAACAGAAGAAAGTAAAATGCTTATTATTGAGGAAATTCTTTTTGCGGGCGACAAGGTCTGGCTCTCCATGGCCACAGGGACAGTGGCCCTATGGATTTAAGCATAGCCCCTGCTGAAAATACAGGTATTTTCAGAGCGCTTCTTCGCATGCGAGCTGATTGTGGAGATACATATCTGAAGAACCATTTGGAAAGCTGCCCCAGTAATGCCTCGTATTTAAGCCCAGATGCACAAAACCAAATTATAGAAATTTGTGGTGAAATTATCAAAGAAAGCCTAGCTGCAAAAGCCGGCTGCTTCTCCATACTTCCTGACGAAACGATGGACATCGCTGGAATCGAACAGCCTACTGTTTGTGCAACGTACCTAAACAGGGATGCCAACGACATCGAGGGAGTGTTTTAGGTTTTAGCACCGGAATAGTTGCCCTCTCTCATTGCGACTGCAGGTTCTATGTAAATGTGTACACAGTGCTGCAGATTCTAGTCACCCTTCCAGTGACCACTGCCAGCGCAGAGAGAATATTTTTTAACAAGAGTTTACTAAAAAACTACTAGCGCTCTACAATGTCTGTGGAACGCATGGTTAGGCTGGCGCTTCTATAAACCCACAGAGACGTCGGCATCAACGTGTCCGAAGTAATTAACCGCTTCGCTCAACTTCCCCGCCGAGAGAAGTTTGTCCTTTAGATAGCGAAGCAGCAAAAATCAATGCAAGTAAAAAGCTCTGTTACTTCAGGTCCATAAGCTCGTAATTATGAAAACGTATGACTGTTCGTTAGCTTTTAAAACCGCAGAAATTTTAGCTGTTTATTCTAGCAGTTAGCATCATGATCAAAATTATCATGCGAATACGGAAATTACGAGGACATCAATAACCAATTTTGACCGACCTTGCTCATTGAAAGCCCGGCCCACGCGGCGTTTGCCAAGAACACACTCGGATATTGGTTAGTTCAACTTGCCGCATCATCTGTGGCTTCGTTAGTCTTTTTCCTTCCTTTTTAGCTACCTGCTCTTATTTCTTTTTTGAAACGAAGCAATACCCTCCTTTAATTTTGGGTGCAGAATAATTGTTGCCGCTTTGCAGGCAGTTAAATTACACATTTTCGTACTGATTTCTGCATTATTCCTCTATTATTCTACCCACATGGCGCTGTCGCGACCGCTGTATGTCCCGAGTACAGATCATAGTTTTGTTCTTGCCTAGATCATCTGTCTTTCTGTGCACAGAGTTTACTATCTGTGACTGCGCAACCTGTTTATTTCTCTTGTTTGACGCATTATATACAGTGACGTTTGCTTAAATACGTAGATTATTGGATACTTAGACGTATATTTAAATATCCTGTTGCGAGGTTTTGTGTATACAAGCTTTGAACTTTGTTTCCAGCGACTCTTTTTTTTCTTTTCCCCTTTAGCGAGTTGTATCTTCGCATGTGTATATTCCTTTCTGACTTCGCATTTCTAATGTATATTTTGCAGAACTCCTACTTTTTATTGGTACTCACTGTTATGAGTATAATCTCGGTGTAATTACAATACACGACCGGTAACAGCTGCTCCTGCGCAAACTATTGCAACGAGGGACAGCGTCATTGAGGTTTTTTCCTGGCCGTTGCATATGTGCAGAAATGCATACAAGGTTCTTGAATGACAAAGATTCATCAAAATATTTGTCCTCAACTTATTAATTTCATGGCCTTTACGTTTCTCATATCAGCTGCATGCACTGCTTTGCCGGTTTCGAACTGATATAGTTCTAAAGTTCGTGTGGTATTTTTTAATTTTTTACTTATTAAATAGTCAAAAAAAAAAAAAAAGACGCGGCAGCATTGATATCAGTCATTTCTGCCACAATTTTTGGGACACACGAATCTATTATTTTATGAAAAAAAATAGTTTACTTGACAGTGCTTAGTGTTCAATAATTCGTTTGCAGCATCTAATATACAATGGCATTGGCAATGCAGTTATTATTCATGCATTTGATCCCTCGACAAATTCTATAAGGAGGAGGCCGCGCTGCAACCTGAGCCCCCCCACCCCCCCATTCCCCCCGAACAAAATTTCTGGCTACGCCACTGTACTGTGGGGAGGTGGCTGACACCTTCCACATGGTCTGGGCCTGCCAAAGTAATCCAGCATTTACGCCCAACCACAACCCTACCCGAGAGGACTGGGATGCAGCCCTGCCTGCTTGCTCAGACCTCCAGGCCCAAAAGGCCTTGGTCCAGAGAGCCAGGCTAGCGGATTCGACTAATGGGGTCCCGGACTAGGGATCCCACCCAGTATGCAGGGCCCTACAAGGGGGCCTTCACCTCTGTTTACATTCAATAAATGCTGTTTACCACCACCTGCAGGCAAGGAAATTTTTGTATCAACGAATTTCATTTCGCACAGAATTTTGCAAGGCGACTAAAGGATTCCCGTCTTTGCTAACTTCAAGTATGATTCCCCCCCCCCCCCCCCCCCAAAAAAAAAAAAAAAAAAATGAGAAGAGAAGAGAAAAAACGTCAACTGAACATTTAGCTCTTTCGAGGCTCTATACAATGCGCATCGCTTAGAAAGGTTGGTCCAATGCTTTAGAAACATGACGTCGATTCATGACCCGCTATGTGCACCCGAAGATGTTTTGTTTTACTGGAAGAGAGATGGCGCTAATTAGCGCTAAAATATGGCAGTGGAGACATCGTTTTGCTCGTTATCCAGTGCAATGATTTAGATGGAGTTTCTTGCATTCAAAAGAAGATTTAACATCTAGTGACTGTAGTAAGCAGATTTTATATTTAAAAACGAGAAGTTGAGAAAAGACAGCCTAAGTAACAAGTTTTCAACTATATCATTGAGCATTAAATAGAGATACTACTATTCTGTACACTGCACCTAATAAGACCTATAAAGTGGTAAATATTGATGTATTGTACACCGCTCCAAAACATACCACAAATTTATGAGTAAGACTTTTTAGAACCCTGGTAAGGCAACAAAAGTTTTAAGCAAGCTATAAAATCTCATACATGAAATTTGTCCGCTTAAGGTGCTCAAACAAATGCAGTTTACATAACTGCGATACCTGTTTTTGGTGAGAAGTTCGAAATTCGTAAAATTCGCACTTAATTTTTTAAAGCTTAGCGATTTTCGGCAATTTCTGTAAAAACTATGAGGCCCAAAATCAAAGTTCGGTGTTCTACAATTGCTGTATTGTAACTTTCACAAATTCAACAAACTGGTACAATGGTTGTCTAATGAAGTCATTCGAGCATTTTACATCTATTTGAGTATTGAAATGTGGAGTTGTGCCCTGAGTTAAAGCTTGCTCTTAAGCCGTAGACCGAACGTCGGAAACAATAAATGTGCGAGAGAACTTCGTTCTTACTTCACAATACGAGTTCACGTCAGCGTTTTTCGTTGCGTTAAGAATGTCTTGCTGCGGAATTCTGCGTGCGCGTGGTGGCATATTGATATTACGCTCCGGCGGGTTTGGCCTCGCCGACCCAGCCTGAGCGTTTCTTGCATAAGCGCAGCTGGATGTCGCTGTCATCAATGCTAGGGAAACGTATTGTGAGAGAAGACGAGGAAGAAGTGTACAGTCCCTCGAGACATGGAGAAGTGGAAATGAAAAGAGAGAGGGGCGGCTCGGAGACCGGCATGCAGAAAGAGGAAGAGAGAGGGAGAGAAGGTGGCAAGTCAATGGGTGACGTGGCCTTGGGCTAGTGCGGTTGTTATACCAACCGCGCTCTGGAGACGCCAGCGGGTGGCTCAGAAGAGCTGACCGGGAGAAAGGACCCACGGGCAAGGCACCGGCCCGCCGTCCCCCTAGGGTATACCGCGACGGTGCATCGGGGTATCTGGGCAGGTCCCAGCTGCACTTCCGGCGCCGTCCTGTGCCATGGAGGCCAGCCCAGTAACTGTTAAGTAACTGTTAAGACAGTTACTTAATTAACAAAACGTCGTTTTATGCGTTGAAGCACAAACGTAACTAACGCCAACGCATTTTCTCCGCAAAGTTGGGGAATTAATATCTCGAAACTGGTGTCATTCTGGGAATTCGTTCCAATTGTATCCGCTTTGCGAATTCCTCGGCTAGAATTTGTAAATTGCAATATGGGCCATAAGATAATTAGTTTAAAACTTCATTAGTGAATGTTGGTAATTAGTCGATTGCGCATTTAAATTTCTTGTGCAAGTAATGTCCGCCTCTTCGAGTAGACGAGCTCATGAACTAGAGAATTGTGCTATCTGCCACAGGCAACTTTCAAAATTTTTGAAAGTGTCCGCTAAAACACCGTGTGTCTCCGCGGGATCCCAACGGCTGTGACGGGTTCGATTCCGCATTTCTGTGTGACCTCAAAAGAAGGCTTTGTGTGCCAAACTTTCGATTCATTTTGAGGAACGGCAGCTGGCCAGTATCATTCTAGAACTTTCAACAAAGGCAAGTCGCATATCCCATGTGTCCCTTTGACACGTTAAACACCATGGTAATCGCGAAATGGCCCGGAACAGCTCGCAAAGGTGCATCGTGCCTACTCATCACTTCCCCGCTTATTTTTGTTTTCACATGCCAATACTTCAGACACTATTTCTTTTATTTTAACATTATTTTAGTAGCGTGACCTGCAGTGACCGGCGGATACGGTTCGTGACCTGTACTGTGTGTGTGTTCTGCTTTATTCTTTGATATTTGTCATCTTGGCTGTTTCCTTCCACTTTCCTTCCCTCCTCTTCCATTTCTATGTTTCTGTCTCCTCGCCCTTTCTGAAGAGTAGGCAGGCGTTGTGCCCCTTCCGGTGGCAGTTGCTAGCCTGCTGCTCCTTGCTTTCTCTTTCCTGTAAAGTGTATGTGTTGTCAAAACAAACATCATCATCATCATCATCATCATCATCATCAACAACAACAACAACAACAACAACAACAACAACAACAACAACAACAACAACAACAACAACAACAACAACAACAACAACAATAACGAAACCTGTTAGGTGGGCTCTTGGTGACATCTGTTTTAATAAGAATAATATGAATTAATGTGAAAAAAATAAAGAAGTCATCTATGCATCTCTGGAAAGATCTCACGTTTTATAGGGATTGGCTGCAAGGGCACATTCTCGTCGATTAAGTTCAGCGCACGATAGCTACTTCTTTACACTATAAAGAAAGTTGACGCCCTTTGGGTCGTGTCCCCAAACATTAATTGTCATTTCTTTAACTCTGTGAGCCCTAGTCATGAAAGGCTTGCGCGTTATCAGCGTGACACAGCATTCTCGGCAGGAAAGTAGCGAGCACTGATTTTTCTAGAAAGGAAACACAAGGCAGAGTACGATTATTGTTTGGGGACAAATAAGACCCAAAGGTTGTAAACTTCTTTTATAGTGAAGCAGGGCGTCACTGAAACTTTATACCCGCATAATATCGCTGCTTATTAGAAGTTGGGGTGATTACTTTTTTTTATTGGTAAATTCGACGCAGGACGCAACTCATGCCAAATTTTGCAATGTGTCACGTTAGATTATGGCTGTGAGAGCTTTCCACGTAACTGCTACCAATCAATAAAACACAATCGGACTTGTTTCCAAGATCTGCTTTCGTAATAATAAGCCTAAGTAGATTTAGCAGGACACTGATGGGCTGCTAGATTTGTTGGTAGCCAGGAAAATTGGACGGCATCAGTGATGTAGTTAACAGCCGTGACGTTTTTGATACGCAAAGACACCGAGAATTCCGGATCACATTTTTCTCGTCTAGCCATTTGACTGGTACTCACTAATTGAAAAAAGTAAAAATCATTAACGTTCTCGAAGAACAGGTGAAGATCGATGTGTACATCGCGTGAAGCTGAATAATCACTACACTGCGCTCACTGCTGGAATGATACGACTTGTGGATTTCGTTTACAATAAGCGTGCTTTTCTGCATATCGACTCGCAATGCGGAGAAGCGAATTTATGGATGGAGGCGGCGAGAGTTGCTTGGCGGGCTTGCTTCTCTGCGAGCAGATGGCGTTGTGCGTCTGACGGTATTGGTCTGGTAGGTCACGTCGACAACATGGCGCAAAGTGGGACAGGCACCGTCGTGGTGAGGTAGGAACTTCGCTGAGGAACGAATTCTTCAAGCCGATAATTCTTCAAGAGGTTCGTTGAAGAGCGGCACGTATGTACCTATTGACCCATACTCTGTGACCCAAGTTGGTCCGATGGCTGGTTTCAAACTGCCTCAGCACATCTGGCCGATGCGCTACCTATTCGACCTCGAACTACCCAATGACCCAAGGTAGAAGGGAAAACGGTTAGATGCAAACATAGGTATATAGACAGGAACATACATAGATAGCTAGATAGGTACTTGGGCCCTGGAAGCTCTGTGAAGTAACCTAAGAATGCTAACGCAATAATACTTACTTCCGATTCTACGCCTTTTGCGTCACTAGCCCTCCGTTATTGGTCAGTCAGGCAGCGCCAACTTCGCCTTTCTGCCACGTGATGTGACAAAACCGCAAACACTCACCACATCAAAGTGTTGTGTACGCGTTCCAGACCCAATAATATGTCGAAAAAAAAAAAAAACTGATCTGGGCCCGAATCCACAAAAACGTTCTGAGGCTAAAACAGTTCTTAAGAACCGATGCCAGCCAACGGCAATGCTTGACATTTTATAAGCTACGGCAGCCGGTCAATGAGAAATAGCACTTACAAACAAAAAGCTTTTTGAATTCGGCCCGTGTTTTTCTTTCCTTTTTTTTTCCGGTATAGCCGGAGGCTGCGCCGTTTCGAAAGGAATAGAATATGGCTGCCCGCCGTTCGCTCTAGCACTAGCTACTCGAAGCGGGGAGAATGCATTTATTTGCGTATAAAAAACAATTTGCCTAGCTGTATAACGTTGTTGAGCCCTTTTGACACGTATTCACCATCGCTCTACTAAAATGTCTTCGCTGAGGATCCGTTTTAGTGGCATTTTTAACTTTCTGGTAAAAAAATTCATTCACTTAATTCTACTGGCAGATTTGGAGCACCTTATCGAGCCGAGCTCGCGCAGCGCAGCAATAGGTGACAGCGCCGCTGAAATTGATGGAATGCATGCCATCTGGGAGATGCAGGACAACTCGGGCACCTGTTTGGAAGATTTCTGTCATGATCGTTGATTTGAAAACGTTGCTGAATGCCGCTCTCTATGAATCAGCCACTGATGACGTACGTGAGAGGCACCATAGTCCAATAAAGATGGCGCCTCTCCGATATGCTCTTTTGGATTTTCTTGGTTACAGAAGCATTGCTCTCGCTATGAACGATGAATTCGTTATCACAGGTGCCCAATCTTTCACTCTCGCTCGCCTATACAGTTTCTTCTAGTGCCCCTTTAAGGGAGTACTGATACAAAATTTTGTCTCGTCTTTTTTCTTCCTCTTTAATGGGTTGCTGTCTAGCCAGAAATTACCTTTCAAATCTCGGTTCCTCCAGATGTGGCGGAGGAGGAAAATCGGACGTGGTGGTCACGTGGTCATATTGTGTGCTACTCGTGCGCACGCCCACAGCGTGCCTTTGTCGCCGAAAGCTGAGTGCACTGAGCACTCGACAGCGAAGGGAGAGGAGTTCCTTGCGTTCTCGCAGAAGCGACAGTGGAGGACCAGGCTTTAACCCTTGTCAAATGCGGAGAAGCGCAGAAGGAAGCAGGATGTGAGGGCTGATTTCCACACTTTAGATGACACCGTCATTTTGTGTCTTTTAACGGCTATACGCTGGGCTTACTATTTGTGTAATGTAAACAGCTTCGTTCTTCACGTCGGGTGTATAGTACTGTATCCGGCGCTTGTTTTCAACCTGTCGTATTAAAATATGACATAATGTAATGATTTGACACGTTCCAGGAATAAAGATCATTATACCACAGGACTTTTTCGCTTTGTCAACGGCTTGGTAGAGTACTATAATGCTCTGCCGGAACATCGCTCACAAAGTTCGTTGACCACTCCGTATCTGCCGCTGGTGTTTGACCTTAGGCCCACACAGGCACCCGCAGTCGTTGCAAGTAGTTGGTCTTTTATAGGTGCGATAGGCTTCTAGTGGCATTCTTGCGGTTGATTCGGTTATATCTCGGTTTCTACCAAGATAATTTATTTATCTTAAGCAGAGGCTCAAATTGGCTTACAATAAAGTAGGCACGTAAATACCAGCCCCCTTCCTCCTGTTTTACTCCTGTTTTACTCCATCGCTTCTAGCGTTAATCTATGCTTCCGTGCTAGCACGTTCGTGTATGCGTCCTCTAGCGCAGGTTACCGTATCCGAGCGTGCAGAAAAGAGCCAGGCCTCGAGCCCGCCTTACGCAAGAGCACAGCGGCGCGCGCGCGCGACCCGGCGTTTGCCACGCTCTGCGAAACTTTCCGAGTCAAACACGAGCTTCCTCGACAGGTCAAAAGCCGAGTTCGGGACACACGCTTGTGTTAAGTACGAGTTCAGCCGCGTTCTTTGTTTTTTTTTTTTCTGCTTCTTTCGGGGGAAAGGAGAGAGGGAGAGAAAGAGAGCTGGCAGTTCTCGAGGGGAAGCGCAGGAAAGCGAATCGGAAGCACAGGCGGAAGAGCGAATGCGGCCTCGCCGCTGGTGCGGGCGTCAGCAGCTCCCTTTTTTGCTGCCCGGTGAAGCCGGCGCAGTCGGTGGCTCTCGGTCTTCGCTCGAGCCCGGGCTGAGTGGGAGAAGTAGCTGGCGAACGAGAGAGAAACTGAGTGAGAGAGGGCGGGGCGAGAGTAGAGCGGTGTTGTAGGCAGGGTCGCGCGACAGGCGGGCGGCCGCGTCATTTCTGAAAGAGCGGAAATTGAGACTGCTCCGGGCTTCAGCCCGCGACGAGGCTCGTCGCTCGCATCGGCACCTCGATGTCGCGCTGCGCCGAGCCCTGTCGTCGACCCCGCTTTGCCCGCTCGCTCGGTGCCAGCGCGGCATCCGAGTCTTTCCGCAGTCGTTGGGCACCACTCTCCCCACCCCTTTTGCATCGTGCTCTGAGACTTTTGTTTGATCCTCGCGTGGGCTTCGCTTCCTAGACCAACGCTTCGCTATTTTACTGGCAGTTCTTGGTTCTCCTATTAGTTTTTTTTTTTTTTTTCGTGGTATTTCCGTGGCGTGTGGGTGACGCAACGTGGCCTTGCGCGTTTTTGTTACACCTCTCTCATTCGCGTTCTTGTCTCCGACGTTACCGCCTGTCGGGAGGCATCAGTGAGAGGGCCAGTCGAGTGTTTCAACTGTTCGCTTGGCTCTCCTTTGCCTCCCGTGCTATGGATAGCGCGCCATGAAACGTGGGCGCACATTGCCTGCAGGTTGCGCTACGCCGTGTGACACGTCCGCCCGATTGCGTATAGCGCGAAAAGTGGCTGGGAATAAAAGCGGATATGGATAGCTTGCTACGTGTAATCTATACCGCGTGTCCTAGCGTTAGCAAAGCTGTTCAACGAAGAAAAAAAAATTTTAAGCCCGGTGCGAGATACAAGTATACCTATGGTGTTCGGTCGTCAGAAGTCGGACGACCGAATACCGTAGGTTTTAAGGTCGTATCTGGCACCATGTTTCCTAATAATCCTTTTTTTTTTCATTGAACAGCACGCCAAAATAATATGGGACCCTTACACGGTAACGAATAAATCTAAACTTGCTAAAATACAACGCCTCGCTTTAAGGTTTTTTTATAATAAACACCGGCGGCATGACTCCCCACCCAGAACTTAACAAAATTGCCAATCTACCCTCTCTAGAATCTAGAACTTCCCTCGAAAGACTAAAATTTCTCTTTCTTGTCATTCATGACCTCGTTAGCACAAATAGAAACGAATACTTTAGCATTCAACCAGACACCTATTTTAGGCACAGACACAGTATGTACATTCCCCCTCCCTCTGTCTTTATTGATTCTTTTAAATTTAGTTCTTTTCCTAGGGCTATCAATTAATGGAATGGGCTAGTAGACACTATAGTGAAACTATTATCAATTGATGAATTTCAGGAAAAGGCTTTCTACATACTTTACATAATTTTTCCTCTGTGACGTTGATTTCTTCATGAGTTCGCTCTATAGTGCGTTTTCCAGAAAGTGTTCGTCCGTTGGAATATTTGCTGAACTATGAATACAGTAATACAAACGCCATGTTCCGATCCATACCGCATGTTACTTTTGCCAAGTAACATGATGATGTTCCACTACCTGCCAAGGAATGTACCACTTTGTGTGTTATTTCTGTACTTTCCACTCCTGTAATGACCCATTGTGGGTTGACAGTATAGTAAATAAATAAATAAATAAATAAATAAATAAATAAATAAATAAATAAATAAATAAATAAATAAATAAATAAATAAATAAATAAATAAATAAATAAATAAATAATGGCTAA
Organism: Dermacentor silvarum; assembly: GCF_013339745.2. Taxonomy (NCBI): domain Eukaryota; kingdom Metazoa; phylum Arthropoda; class Arachnida; order Ixodida; family Ixodidae; genus Dermacentor; species Dermacentor silvarum. Next base: position 46,977,101 of record NC_051155.1, read on the forward strand.
CGTTAGTTGGGACAACCTATATTATGCGAATTAAGGACTACACAGACGATAGATATACGTTTTCAATTGTCTTCAACTGCGTTTATTAATTTCACTTTGTCTAATATTTAATGTGTTCTGGTATGTTGCGCAGGTGTTTTGTTTTGTAATGCTTGTTTATTTTTTTGCTTGCGCTCTACTGGCGTGGCCTTCTTCTAGACTGACAGGTGCCGATGGTAACCCTTCGCCTTCGACATGTTCATCACATGCGGATACGTGTGAATCGTGCTCATATTGCATAAGTGTATGATGACATGGTTCTGTGGACTTACATAAGTGTATGACATTGAAACACTGCACTCTTGGTTAAGCACCAGTGAGGGACCTAGTTCAGTTGCAATTGACAGTGAAGTTGGGGTAACTTCATGTCTGATAAACCAAACAAAATTAAATTTCCCTTCAGTATGTATGTATGTATGTATGTATGTATGTATGTATGTATGTATGTATGTATGTATGTATGTATGTATGTATGTATGTATGTATGTATGTATGTATGTATGTATGCATGTATGCATGCATGTATGTATGCATGTATGCATGTATGCATGCATGTATGCATGTATGCATGCATGCATGTATGCATGTATGTATGTATGTATGTATGTATGTATGTATGTATGTATGTATGTATGTATGTATGTATGTATGTATGTATGTATGTATGTACGTATGTATGTACGTATGTACGCATGTATGTACGCATGTATGTATGTATGTATGTATGAATGCATGTATGTATGTACGTATGTATATATGTATGAATGCATGTATGTATGTACGTATGTATATATGTATGAATGCATGTATGTATGTACGTATGTATATATGTATGAATGCATGTATGTATGTACGTATGTATATATGTACGTATGTATGTACGTATGCACGTATCGTCATCCGAAAAACTTTACGGCCCACGGGTTCTCAGAAAACGTGCAACTTCCGAGCAGCCTGCAATAGGAGTAAAACCGAACATCGCAATGTTGTTCACATATACTGTTAAAAGCTGTAAATTCGGATGCTAGAGTGCGTTGTGAGGTTGCTCGGAAATTGGACATTTTCTGAGATCCCGTGGTTGATAGACAGTCGGGCGGACGGATTTGTTGGCATAACCCCTTCCTTTATGATTTTCCTGCAAACTCAATCAGACATGCTAGAATCTAAAGAAGAACATTCTTGAACTTCGTTTCTGTGAATGCGAAAAATATGACACGTCAGTGCAGAATACGCCACAATTTATTTATTGATTTATTGATCTGTGAATACTGTTGACCCGAGGGTTGTTACAGGGCGGGTAGATAAACACAAAATAAATAAATAAATACAAAGACAAATACAATAATTTGCGCATTAATTTCCCGAGCTACACACCACGGTACATGAAGTCAATAAGGGAGTGCACGTGCTGGCAAAGTTAAAGTTAACACTCAACGCACTTAAACATAAATGAAAAAAAAATGCAAGGCAATGTACTTACGTTGCTGTACGCGAACAATCAATAACACAACATGCAAGCGACCTCCTCGAAGCACGCCACACTGACGGCCGGCCCGTTCGGCGAGCCTCTGCAGAGCAACGAAAAAAAAAAAAACATTACGGGGTTTTACGTGCCAAAACCACGATCTGATTATGAGGCACGCCGTAATGGGGGACTCCGGAAATTTGGAACACCTGGGTTCTTTAACGTGCACCTAAATCTATGTACACGGGTGTTTTCGCGTTTCGCCCCCTCGCAATGCGGAAACCGAAATACCCTTAAACGTGGCCGTTTCAAGGAGGAAGTACAAGTCACAAAATTAAATAAAAAGAAAAAATCATGGCGATACGCGACCTCGTGCTGTTCCGCTCTACGGTGTTTGGTTGCGTGTTGCGTGGCTCGAAAAACGTTGACCCAACACCAGTGTTGAGGGCTGTATAAATGGCAAGGCTGCTCAGCAGCGGCAGTGTTGACATTGTGTCCTTTCTTGGGTGTCGGGTAGCCCGGCTCACCGCAATGAAGGTGAGAAACACATTTCTCGCCCTCGGATTATGTGTATAATCCTGCCCTCTTCATTTTAACGCTGCTAGCGCCAAGGTTTTTAAAGTAAATGAGTACGTGCGCAACTTCTAAACATCGTCTCTAAAGGCATCGCACGCGGAAACACTACCGCTCGAGCACGGAGGATCATTTCGCGCTCCGTTTCACTGAATATCGCTAAAATGTAGTCCTGCTTCCCTGGCGAGCTCTTCGTTGCAAGGTTCTGCAGCAACGGTCATCGCGGCGAAGCATACACCACATCCAGTGCCTCGGCCGTTTACGCAAGCGGTGACGTATCATGGCGCATTCTGAGTATACGACACTCGGAAATCTGGGGTGAGAGAAATTGAGGAAGAGATATTTGGTCTTTGTTTAGAATTTCTCCGAAGTAGAAGGTGTCCCTTTAACCTGCACCTAAATCGCCAATCTCAGGCGACCTCGTGCTCAGCACCCAGTTAAGTGCGCTTCATTTTAACGCTAACAGGCATAACAACCTCAAAGCATACACACGAATACAGAAAAGAAGTAGAAGGCGCCATCTTAGACTGGGTCGGGTAGCACTGCTTGCACGCGCGGTCGCTTCCTTTTTCAGCAAAGAGCGGACACCATAGCAACACGATAAAGCGGGAGACACACGGTCCGATTCGGTGTCCGATCCGGCGTCCGACGCACCGGAACGGTAGCCGGAACCGAGGCGTTTTGCGGTGCCGAAGCGCCGGATCGGATGCCCGGCGTGCGACAGACTGGTCAGATTTTCACCGCCCGACGCGTTCGACAACCGCACCGTCGTTTGGCCGCAGCCAATGACAGTGCGCCTGGCATGTGACGTTCTCTGACGCTCCCTCCAGAGAGGCGGTGCCGGCGGGCCGGTTTCTCGTCGCCTCTTTTTTTTTTTTTTTTCATGCCGGCTGCAACAGCATTGCTACAATTCGTTTCTGACACGAAATAGTTACCAGTTCGGTAAAATTATCTCGAACCTGTGCCTGTTCTGCAAAGCAGCTCCTAGTACTAGCACTCCGTTACTTGCGAGATTGGCCGGGAGCCGCGATGCGACAGCATTTCGCAGGTAGACAGCACACACCGACTGTCTGAGCGAGGCTACTTGCTTAGCTTGCACGCTTGCCCTTCGCATCGGCGGCGTCGAGTAATTCAAGTGTATTTAATTACGGGTAACCTACGTGTACAGTGTTAATCGTGTTGGCCAAAATAAGCGCACTTCGACGAGCTACGACTGGATCGCAAGAGCCGCCAGCCGTGGCGTCCGCCGAGCTAGGCCTACCGGCCCCATCGCTGGCTGTCGGCGGAGCCGTCAGTGGAGAACACACCGCTGCGAAATGTTTTGTCGCTCGCAATGACGTAATTTTAGTGACAGTGTTCGCGTCAAGCGAAGCCACATTGCGCAAAGTTGTTTATTTTGTATTTCTCGACGAGGATACTAAGTCTTCCGAGCGTACAAGCTGGGGCGCAAAATCTGGGCGAAGCTAGGCGCCGCTCACTCGTTCTGATACCCGTCTCGTGTGCCCCGAATCGTCGTATGCCGCATGCCGGAGCATGCGGCGCCGCACATCGGATCGGACGCCGAATCGTACCGTGTGTCTCCTGCTTAATCGTGATTTTTTTGATGAGGGCATGCTACTGCGTTAGGTTATTTGGATGCATTCCGCAATAGCGAGTCATCTTGTCATTTCATCATTTCATGTCATCATTTTTGTCATTTCAGGTGCATGCGATTTTAAGTGCGCTTTGCAACTGCCACGATAGCAAAGGTGGAAAATGACGGGCAATTTTTAAGCATGCTGATTATCTGATTTGAAACCAATAACAAAATTTGGCTAGCAATTGTGCCAAAATGTAAGCCAGAAGTAGCCAGAGAACACCCAGGGAGTCAACCCGCACTTTCTGTTGCCAGACAGGGTCCCGAAGTAGCAAATTTCGCGCAAGGTAGCCACCACCGGGAACGCAGCTGGCAGAGTGCTTCCCGCATCCGCTGCGTCTACAGCGGCGCAGGCGTCGGAAAATCTGCGCTTGCGCGTTGTGTGAGTCCCTGCGATTTTTGTTTCGAGCATCAAATGCACCCTCACCCATTTTGCCGCGTCCTTTATTTTTCTCCCTCTTCAGAGAGTGCTCATGCGGAAGGGTTGATAAACGGATCGCTTTCTTTTCTCTCAGTGAAGCCATAGCACCGTAATTTCTACAGAAGAATATGCGCGAAAATAAAGGTCACATTGCACAATGTGCTGAATGTTGATGTCTTGTATATAGTGTGCGAAGGAACGACGAAAGAATTTCCTTCATGGCGCCGTCGACGTCGCCGGTTATCGTGGGCGGAACGCGGCTGGCTAGCTGTAAAAATTTATTCTTTAAGGTGAGTCCGCGCCTTTCCTGTGCCCTGGTTACATAACAACTATAGTAGCAGTCGCGAATCATCATCGTTTGAGACAGTCGCTGTCCGTATCGGCCTTGTACGGTAACACTTCTCATAATTTTATTTGCATCATCTATATTTTATCGGACGGAAAGGTCTACCGTGCGGCCAAGCACATTTTAATGCGATAGTGTTAAGGGCGCCGTGTCGCTGAAAATCCGGCGTCGGCGTCGGCGTCCGTGGCGGAGAAAATCATCCCGAACCACCCCGACCACGCAGGCCCTCCGCGTGACGCAAGGTGTTAGTGAACAAAAATTAAGTTTCTCACAGTGAAATCCGTCAGAAAAAATGGTAAAGTACGACTTAACCACAACCTGCAGACATCGTAGCGTCGGATTGTAATTTACATATTTCTGTTACGAGCAAACTGAAATACGAACCCTTTTTCTAGCATTTCTACCATACCAACAGCGGCGCGCTCGGCTAGGTAACTTGCGAAAATCATATCTAGCTGGCGCTCGCATCCTCGGCAGGTCAAATGGGGACTTAACCTGCCTAATGCGTTTTAGACACGCGTGCGCGTCGGGGCAATAGCAAACAATTAACAGAATAATAAAAAAAGGTCATATGGCTGTCACATTTAATATAAGACGACTTATATTGCCCTTGGAAAAACGTCTTCTCAGCAGTGCATTTCTGTTTAGAAGTGAAGCCGACTTTAATGCGATTGGTGTAAGCTTGGTCTTTGTAAGCTGACTTTCCCACGTTCTGTGGGAAAGTCAGCGAAGCCGTGAAGTGAAGGGAAGTGAAGCAGTGAAGCATACTACTCGTAAAGAAAAATGTGATCCGAACGGGGCCCGATAAGGCTATCGCGTTCCACTCTTAAAGGCGAAGCTTAAGCGTCCTCCAATTTTTGGTGCCGCAACAGTGGCATGCTCTTATGATCACAGTATGTGAAAATCATGTCATGTGAGAGTACGTAAAACCGTGCGCTGTACGAACTACGGCATCGTCTGATAACGGAGGCCATGGAAAATTATTTTATTTTTTGAGCGCATCGTTTTTAATGTTAGCAATACTTACATCGCTGAGCAGATGCAGGAATACTTATAGTTCACTTCTGGACGTGCTTGGCCATCGACACCTCTATGCAGAGCCGTGAGTGAGTGAGAAAAACTTCATTTCTAATCAGAACGATTCGCGTCCAGCGAGTAAGTGGGTTTGGGCACCGTAACTACATTTCTTTTTTTGCACCATCAGAGCCTACGTGCCGTAGGCTTCCATTACGCGAAGAAGCTTGAAGCTGCATTACGTAGTATCATTTACGCATCATAGCATTAGTCTAATACTCAAGTAACAGCAGCTGAATCGTCAATTAAAGCAATCGGTGCCTGAGGGGCAATGCAATCAGGGGCGCTTTCTCTCCTCGTTTATTTGAGGCTTGTCGTCGAGTGTCATTCGTATAAAGTAGCTGTTAAGGAGAAATACATATCGTTGCCCCACAGAGTCGCACAACTACCTACATGCCGACAGCCAATAGACACACTCTGGATGTCGCTAACACAAACACGCGTACGCGTGCACGCAGTACGCACGCACGCACACAGGGACATGTACGCACAAAGACCCACATACACACTAAAAAGCGCGCCCGTTATGCATGCACACACACACACACACACACACACACACACACACACACACACACACACACACAACACACACACACACACACACGCACACGCACACGCACACACAAACAGACACATGCACGCACCCCTGTACGCTCACACAAAGACCCACATACACGCGCACGAACTTGTGTGAATGTCATTTCCCAGTGCGTTCTCACTGAGGCCAGTGATCGCGAAGTTGGCGACCTGTTGAAAATGCCAGCACCCGTTTAGAGACAGGGAAGAAGATCGAACAGTGGAAGGAAAAGAAGACAGCCAGAGGGGAGTGACGCCGCTGTGTTGGCCCGGAAGGGGGCCATTAACCTAAACGCGCCTGCGTTCGGCAGGGAAGGCACACGCTAGGACCGCTGGGCGTACGCTCGTGCGGGGGAGGGGGCTGGGTTAATTGTGGCGCCCGGTTGCAGTGCCGCTGAGGGAGAAACGGCGGAGGCCGTCGAAGTCGGTTCCGAATGCGTTCCGTTGCCCAGGCGACGCGGCGCAATCAACCGCCGCACTTGTACTGGCCCGCCTCGCGGGACTTTAGGGGGAGCAGGAGCGCGGAAAGGGAGAAGACCGCAGCGATGAGCTGATTACGTTTGAACTTGGAGTACAGCTTCCCTAAGGAGGAAAGCTGAATGGAACTGGGCGACTGTTTGGGTGTAGCTATGAAACTTGTGCAATGTCTGTTGTTGCTGTTGTGAATTCGAGTGACTCACTTGCACCATGTTGACTTGTCGATCTCTTCGGTCTTGACATCCTTAATGAAGGACGTCGAGAAAAGCTGGCAGATATTTGACAAAGGGCATTTAATACGTGACGACTACACCATAAACAATTCAGAAAGTGGGCCCGAGGGAAGAAACGACTGCCTTAAATGCATATTTAAGAAAGTTCCAAGCAGTGCATGACGACGCTTAAAAAGGGCAGAGAAAGAAGACCGGACAAGTGCTGCAGTATCAACTGAAGTTTATTGAAGCAACACGTGATAAATATACAAGGGGAGAGGAGGTCCAAGCATAGTGTGCACTGCGCGAACTCCGTGGAAGCTGGGAGAATAAAAGTGAAACAAGGCAATAAGAAGCAGCGCCGAGCGTAAATATCACCCAGCTCGCGGATTTCTTTGCGTCCGAGTATAACTGACGCCTTGCTGATACACATGCCGTCGTGAGTGGCAATATGACATGCTTCCGTGGCTTCCATATAGTCCCTGTATTGGAATGACAAAACAAAATGGCGGTATTAGAGAAAACGAGGGTGCAACCACCTTTATTTTTTACAGTGGGACGGCAAATGGCCTTACGAAGCTTTTAGCGAATATTTCTGTTCTGTCAACTTATTTTAACACGTCTGCATGTTTGCCAAATATACACTGCTCCACAAGATGAATGCAACCACGCCACTTTTACACAGAATTAAATTCAAAGAAAGACTATCGACACATTGAGTTTTCATTATTAAATACTTAATGACTACTTCAACTGGGATGAAGGAAGAATGCCCAACACATGAGTCCATAAGGCAGAGAAGGCAACATAAGTGTTCTGACATATCAGGTGAGGCAAACTCAGTGTTCTTCGCTTTTCCGTCTCCTGCCGGCACGCTGTAAGTTAACGCGCGGCCTTCCTCGCGGTGGATACCACAGTACGTTCTCTATTAACTCGTAATATTGTTGAATCGCTTGTGCGCTGGTTTTTTATTGTTGACAAGGATCATCTTGCTTCATACTGAAGAAACTTTAGTAAGCGCTATCGTAAGCTGGAGGCTTTTGCGGCATTCCATCGGAAGCAATGGCCGGACAAGTCGCTCGTGGATTTAACTGCCGGCAATGCCGTACGGACTATCCTCTTGATTGGTCGCAATCTCGGCTCGTAAGGTTGTTATTACGTGATAATCTCCCACCTGCTGTGATGGTTGAGTGAATACAGGTCTGCTGTTGAACGGAATGTCGTGGGTTGTAATCACGGAGTAAGATCAACAGGAGTACCAACTCTCATATCTTGCAATGCATTTGGCGCTGCCAAATAATGTCCCAGCGATAAGTGGCGCCCTGTAATCCACAGTGTTGTATGCGGGCGTCCTGAGCCGCGAGCGTCCGCCCGCGCGGCTGTATCAATTGAAAGCCGTCTGCGGCGGGGGCAGAGTCCGCCCTCCCTGTGCTTCCGCGGCCAAGATCGCGTTGACGCGAGCGCCGGCGCGAAGCTCAATTCGCTCGCTGCTGCTGCCGCGCTGACTCACTCCAGTGTTTTGACAGCGACTTCCCGCGGTCATCGAGTGAGATGCGTTCATGTTTGCTTGTGCGCGCGTGACACCATGCTTGTTAATTTAGTTAGTGTGCACATGTTTACAAGTTTATACGACCGATAAAACTACTGTCCTTACTTTGTATAGCTGTCCATTAATTTGCGAACGCAATCGATGCTTCGCTTTTCGGGCGTAACCGCGACTTCCTTTTGTCACGCCAGATGGTTTGTACGAATTTAACGTCATGCCGTTTGGACCTTGTAATGCGCCCGTAACGTTTTCCAGATCCAAAAGATGATATGGCTTAATTGCACAAAGAGCTCGCTTCTATTTTCCAGTTACGACATGCTCGATGAAAAAAAATTTTTATTAACTAATTAATGGGCATTTCTTAATTAGCGTATAATTATCAAGCCTCACCCGCCACACCATGGTCGCTGCCACTGACGGCACGTCTCCTAAGGAACCGTCCTTTTATTTTAAAAAGGCAGTTTACTTAAGGTCTTCGTAGAAACACCCAGCATATTTGAATATTTTGGAAATCCGTACCGTCTCCGAAGTGTAAGACGGGGGCTAATTGTGTGGTGAATATCTTGCTATGACTTCATTATTTCACTGAACCGTGGCGGCAAGCCTGATGAGCCAATAATAAGCAGCGAACTCGGGCCTCCGTCAGATGAATTAGCCGTGCATCTCGACATGCTATTTTTACAGCGAAGCTGTTAGCCTCTAGTTGGGCGAAATGTTTCGTGTCCGCGCGCGCCGTGCTCACACAAAAATGTGGGCCGATCCCGGAGACAGTGCTATGAAGCGGGAAGCGCACAGTGTGCTGCTTCTCCAAGATGCATCGCATGACGTCATCAGGTGACATCATCACTTGACGAAGACGTCATCGTGTGACGCCACGTTTGACGTGATGACGCCATCAGGCGACGTCGTCACGTGAAGATGCCGTTACCCTCCTATTTTCGAATCACAATCCAAAGCTATCGTGTCTGCAGCTAGTGTGTAAGTCGTACTTTGCGAATTCTCTGCCGCAGTTTACTTTGAAAAATTGAATTAGTTCTGCAAGGCACTTGCGCTTGGCGTAAGCCTCGAGTAATGAGCTTATATGCTGCACTTCCGCCCACATGAGTGTGCGCGTGAGGTACGTCGCTTGTGGTGGTGGTGCTTGTCTAACGTTGGCAACAGCTTCGTTGTACATCCACTTTCACAGGGTGGTATGGAGGCGTTTTTTAATTTAATTCTAGAGAAACTTTGCTTACGAGTGTAGATGTGGCCAATGAGAGATATTTTGTTCATCGGAAAGACAGAGAGGTCCACCTGATCTAGTGCGCTCTATTCTGTTACTCTGTACTGGGGAAGAGGGAAGGGGGCTGAAAGTTTCGGGATGGATGATTATGGCGCGAAGAGAATGAGTAAATGCTTATGCAAACTGGACAGCGGTGTAATAGAGCCGCTCGTCTAGTTTCCTGTCATGCAGGAACTTCAACAGCGCATTTATTGCCCGCCTTGTGGTTGTGTAGCGGGTGTTTCACTTTCAGTTAAGTTCATTTCATTTATTTACTCTCAGGGCCGTTCGGCGTTACAGAGAGGAGTGGGTAATAGACAAGAATACATGTGTGATTGGGAGAATAATGAAGATGATCATATAAAGCAGACTTGAAGGCTTTGGGTACTGCGATGGACACGACGGAGGCAGTAAGGTGGTTCCAGTCCGCGCTACTCTACGGAACGACGAGTGGTGACGTCATGGTCTCATAGTGAAGTTGTGCCGTCGGTGAGAAAGCGCCGTTTGAACCGGTGGTCCATGTGGGATGAGAAGTAAGTGGGAGTGATAAAAGTGATTGCTTTAGAGTTTCATTGGTGAAATATATTTTGTGAAAGAGGCATAAACGAGAAATACGACGGCGTAAGGAAAGGTGAGGGAGATCTAATGTTTTCTTCATAGGCGTTACACTGGCTGAACGAGAATAATTAGAAAGTTTAAAACCAACAGAGCGAACTTGAACCGATTCGAGGACTTATATGGGCGATTTGGTGTGGGGATCCCAAACGGAAGAGCCATACTCTAGTTTCGGACGCACAAGTGTATTACGTAGTAGTTTTAGGGACACAGGAGCCAGGGAAAAATTACGGAGAATGAAACCAATGTGTTCGGTTAGCATTATTAGCGATACGTTCAACGCGCGTTTTCCTTGATAGGTTGTCAGTAATGTTTACGCCAAGATACTTATAATCAGAGACTGAGAAAGAGAGAGAGAGAAAATGATTTAACAAAAGGCAGGGAGGTTAACCAGGACTGAGCCTGGTTGGCTACCCTACACTGGGGGAAGAAGAGACTGAAGTTAAAGGAGAGTTATTAAGGAAGTAGGTGCACGAAGACTGGTTAAGCGTCCGCGTTATTCTCATTGCTTTGCACTTGTCAATATTTAATTTCATGGACCAGGTGTGACAAAAAGTGGAGATGTCTTCTAGGTCAGATTGAGAAGTGGCTGCATCAGAAGGTTTACATATTTGTCTATATAATACGCAACGATTACCGCAGAATTTGTGAGCCAGTGGAATCGGGAAGGTCGTTAATATAAATTAGAAAAAGCCGAGGACCTAGTACTGAGCCTTGGAAAACTTCGGATGTTACAGGGCATACAGGTGAGTCAAAGTCATTAATTGTAACTTACTAAGTACGGCCCTCCAAAAAAGAAAAAGCAATCGATCCATTTCATCAGATTAGTATCAAGATTTAGTTTACTAAGCTTGAAAACTAGTAGTTGATGTGACACAGTATCAAATGGCTTCTCAAGATGTAAAAGAAATTCAATTCGCAAATGAGTCTTCTTTCTGGGGTCTTACGTGCCGAAACCAGTTCTGATTATGAGGCACACCGTAGTGGAGGGCTCCGGATTAATATTGACCACCTGGGATTCTTTAACGTGCACTACAACGCAAGCACACGGGCGTTTTGCACTTCGCCTCCATCGAAGTGTGGCCACCGCGGCCGGGATTCCACAAATGATGAACAATCCAATATGGTAGGTAAACAAATCATTGATAAACGCGAGCAGTTGAGTTTCGCAGGAGTCGTGTTTCAGAAAACAATGCTGAATAGGTGTGAAGAAACAGTTCGATTCGAGATGCGTCATTAGGCTAGAATATATTGTATGTTCAAGCAGCTTGCATGCGACTGACATTAATGAAT